>NW_023616124.1:0-19345 GCF_013339695.2 Rhipicephalus sanguineus
TTTGTCATTATTAACGTGAGGACGCGCAAGACAGCACAGCAAATAAAAACATGAGAGGCATTTTCCAGGAAACTCTGCTTATCTACGATCCTATCTAAAGCTCCCGGTTATACGGAGTACATTTTTTTCCTAATTTCCGAAAAAAACCATTACTTTGTCTATTTCCGAACATCGCTGTCGCAGAATTCTTTGGGAAAGAAACATATGGGAGCAAGCAATTGCAGGACATTTGCAGAAGCCCTGACAGGGCTTCGAGGCGCTTTGCACCCCTTCGTGTAAACAATTTGTTTTTGCTAGTTATCTCGACTAGTGCCTAAGAAAGAATTATGTGCGTTGAGATATGGATGAACCGATCCCTGTGTAATAAAACGTGCTTTAATTTACCTTCATTTTGAAGTGTAGTGTTGCATGTAATCGGTTTGCTGAAGGCGCTACAACGATCGACTAGCCGTTCGACGTGGCGCTTTCTGAGAGCTATGTAAAAAGTATAATGTTTTTTACCTGTGATGAATACAACCGGAAATGATATTACACTAAATTTCTAGCCTGAGATTTCATTCTATTTCATTCGCCACGCTGCTTGAAATTTGTGGATATACCCTACATTAAGGTAATTACTCTACGGTTGACAACACTACACTTCACCTTATTTTGACTGCCTGCAGGATCCGCCCACGTTTGACAAAGCGACATGTCGTATGATGACGTCATCAAGTGAAGTATTGATATTTGACGTCATAGTTACATAATTATTACCTCATACTGACGTCGCAAATTTGGGGATTCAGTGACGTACGCTGGCGTCACATGGTGGTGCCGTGAAGCTTTAATCTGTGATCAAGTGACTTTTAGCATCACCCGTGTTGACGCCGACGCTGACGGCCACTTTTCGCGTTTCATGGAGCGTCTAAGGCTTTTGGCTCAATAAGTAACACGCGGGAACTGTAGGTCATCCGTTTAACGGCACTTCCCTGCGCTCATCGGGCGTCAAAGTTGTCTGTTTCTCAATCGGTTTCTCCTGTACCTCCATATGCCTTGTTCACCGGCGATTTTCGGTCTTCCCTGCGTTTTTCTAAGCGAGCCACGCACACAGTTGCTTTATTTTACCGGGATTGAAAACTTAAATCTGTGTAAAAGCAGTATGCTGTGCCTTATCGCTATAATGCAAGTTCAATCCAACAAGACGCGTTTCCAAAAATGTTCACGATTTGCATTAGTAGTAGTACAATAATACGAAAGGGCACTAAGACAATGACCTCCGAGATGCGCGCCAGCGGGCGCGCAATTTTGGATGCCATGGTAGACTCCCGTTACATTTCACAAGCAACCTCTTGTCGTTACAAAACTGGTTTACAGCTTAGAGCATTATGTGTGTTCAGAAAAAAAAAGCGAGATCATAAAGGCCACTTTAAGCTCAGCTATGGGGGAGCTGTGAGCTGTGCCTAAAATAAATCACAAATGAGCCCGACCAAAGAAATTGTCAACGACGGAGCGTCGTCTTTAAAAAAAAAATTGGAAGCAACCTTTATAAACCTTGGCTTCGGTACCTGGTAGTGGCGCTCGCACGTCGGCATTCGTCTGTACCTGGTATTCCTCGAGTTAGCATTGTGTTTCGCGTGCTGCCAAAGCGAGTTTCAGAGCCCACGTAAACGGAAGCGTGTGTTTGAGGTCTCCTCCACCCGCTCCCGTAAGGATCACAGCTGATCACAATCTTTCGATGAACTCGGTCCATATTCTTCATTATTACACTGACATTAATTTCAAACCTACATAAAGTTACGCTCCGTATTATATATATTCAACATAACTCTTATCTTGAAAACTAGAACCATGGATTTCTTTATTTAGACTTCTTATGAGTATTCAGAAAACCGAAATCATGCGCTCTGCCGGAAGGGCTAGGAAGAGGAACAAGCGTGTCACTCGATGATCGTGCCACTGAAAATGCCACGGTTTCGCCTCAAGGGCGAAGCAATGAATGCGATAGCAAGAAATTGGAATGTCACAGGAAGAACGGCAAGCAGCCAGAAACTTCCTGCGCGCTGCTCAAGCACAGAGGACGCAGGAAAAGCAAACACACAACGCGAGTGCGAACAACTGTCACCGCTCGACACTTGCAGCGCGCTGCTCAGACATGGTACAGAACGCATGAAAATACCGCACAGGACCATGTATGCACAGAACGAGCGCGAACTGTCACATATTCCTTCAGCTAACCCCTACTTTGGCTATTCTAGCCAGCAGCTGAGTCCTTTCGCAAACGTGGCCGCTGCAGTGAGCATAGTGGCCTTCGTGCGGTTTATAGCTTCACGCAAACTTTGCGGTGAAAGCACAAGACGTACAAAAAAACGTACGAAAATCCCCCTCAAGAAATAATCGCGCGAGCATGGTCGACCACTCCCTGTATGTCCAAAGTACTAGTCGAAGGCGCACATCCAACTTCGGGCGAAACACAAGACAGTTTTAGAATTGCGGACCCAAGAAAACGCGTGCGTCAGCACGCGTGCGCAGAACGAAAGCCATCTCGGGCTCTTGCGCTCGCGTTGTCAAAATAGAGTACTGTATGCTACCTTTAGGTAGCAGAGTTGCGCATCTGTCTTCCAACGCCGCTAGCAACCATGCATTGCGGAGAAGCTGCCGCTTGAGCCAATTTTTTTTTATTTCTCGACGCCGCCGCTGCAGCGAACTGAATTAACACTAGCCATCGACAGCCAACGTTTATCGCCGGTCTTCGACACGCCAGACAGGTTAATCGGCAACACAGTAGGCATGTCGCCTGCAAAAGCGAAGTGCGACTTCACCGCATAGCTATGGTTGCTAGCCGGACCTATGCGCTACTCTGCTACCTAAAGGTAGCATATACAGTAACTCTATGTCAAAAGACCCTGCGGCGCCATCCTTTGGGCGGCAAACAAAAACCGCTGAGCGCACGAGCTCAAGGGAAGGAAATAAGGACGGCGCTTAGCAGTGGCACGTGAAGCCACGGATCGCGTTCCTGCGTTCGTCCGCTTCTGCGTCACTAAGATAAATCTTCATTTGACTTTAGTTGGTATACGTATTCTGGAGGCTGAAATACAGTGCAAAGGCACTTCTTTGTTGTTGTTATTTCTTCTTTACATCTTTGTCCCTACACCCATATGAAATTTTTCTTGTCTTCGCGTATCTAATACACTATCATCCCTTGTTACACGTTTTGGTTTAGAGCTATTGTGCGTGCGCATGTGCGGTAAGGTTGCCTTGGGCTATATATGCATTGGCGCATGAAATATTAAAGCATTTGTTAGGTCAGCGCTTGTGTAGTACGTTTCTTTTCTTCGTGGGTGTATTGCGCGTTTGCGCTGCAATTTTAGCGTCAGGATACTGGTCGCGGTGTAGCATATATACTGTGATCTGGTTCAGCCGTCTCGTTTCTTCCCTCATCTGGCATAAGTCTACAAGAGCCAAAACGTTCCCCCTAGCTCGCGCCACGAGGAGCCATGGGACGCTCTTCTTTATCCTGGTCGACTGGCCACGAGTGGCGTGGCACTACAACCCCAAAATAGAAAACTAACGTGGGTCGCCAGCAAGACGACGCCAACGAAGCGCGGGCAACGATGCCGCATGGTCCGCGTCTCACATAATTTTACTTTCGCCACGTGTAGCGTCCCGTGTGTTTCACCCAACGACGCGTGCGTTTGTATTCTGCCGTTAGTATCCTGGAGAACAAATGAGGCATGGCATAATTGTCTAAGCCATCGAGCTCTGGAGCGAGGGGTCGCAGGTTCTAAACCCCGGTGAAGCGCTTCGGAATCTTCAGATGCGAAGCAGCTTTTGCACGGTGCTGTGTCAGTGCTTCCATTGGCGACCAATCCGCTCGGGAACCATGTGTGCTGGCACGCGCTGAGCGTTCGGGCCTGCATAAGGGGCTGGGTCAGCGCCCTCTCCTGGGTAAGACGTTGTGGCCTCTGCCCTTTACACTCTCTCAGCAATCACGTGATGGCGTCGGGGAACGAGATTCGACCGACGCGCGATGAACCAACGCGTTGTATCATAGCGCTGGCATGCGCTAGCGCGTTCGGGCATGTGTAAGGGGCTGGGTAAGACATTGTGGCCTCTGTCCCTTACACTCTCTCAGCAATCACGTGATGGCGTCGGGGAACGAGATTCTGCAGACCCGCGATGAACCTGCGTGACGTCCTCCAACAAGAGGTCGGGACCAGTAACAGCAACTACAACTACAGTGAATTCTTGGTGTGCTCCACTTGACAGGACGTGTTAACATCGGGCAAGGTACCCGTGATGAACGGAACTTTAAGTCGACCCTTGCGCTGCTTCGCATCCCCACATGGTTCTCTTTAACGGGAGATGGTGTAATTTTTTACTCTGAACTATTTTTATTTGTGGCTTTTATTTATATATACATACATATACATATCCGGGACATGACTGTGATGGTGGCAGCGACGACAAAAATTCGCCGAGAGTGTCCATATAATTGCTATCGCAATGAAATTTTCGACTATTTTGAGTGCCGCGTACGTGACTGCGGCAGAGCTGTAAGTTGTGTGTACATTTGTTGTGTAGAACAAAATATGAATGCTTTAGGGTACCACGCGCAGCCTGATGTACCTAGCAAAACTGTGAGTGCGGAAAACAATCCACAAAGGAGAGTTCATTGAACCAATGCATGTAAGCGCTGGACGCGCTTGCGTCTACAAAAAGGTGGCGATTTAGTGTACATGTACTTTACTATGGCAGGCACCAACAACATGACTATATGATTGTTTTAGGACCGGCCTGAATGGCCGCAGTTTGCTATACACTACCGAACAAAATCTCTACAAATGCTATGGTGCATTTCCCAGTATGACAAAGTATTTCCTTGGACTATCGTCGACGCGACTTAGTCAATACGTTTGCAGAAAAATGTTTGTTCAAACCATTCATCTTCTAACGAAATCAACTCTAAAAATTTGCAGAATACAAGAAAGACACCAATTTTAAACTCTAGATTACATAAATATGCGCTTTTATAAGGGTCACGACACGTTAATGAACGCTCCTGGCACGTGAGAAGGAAGCGTCGTACGCGGGAACGAACTATAAATAAAAACATCCACGCATATTACGAAGTGAATGATGATGAGTGGGCGAAGCACCGGGGTATCATTCGGGTAACCGTGAATCCTCCGTACATTGGCCACTCGAACATGCAAATGAGTGACAACACGTGTGTACAGTATATACAATGTTGTTTTATTGGTTGTATATGGCATTGAGGTGCGGACTTCGTTTTCCTTTCATTAAGACTGCCTTTACACGTACAGCAACCAAGTACTCATTGTGATCGTCATCGCAGGCGAACTCGCGCTGCAGCACAGCAATGGCGTTGGTCCGCGATTGTTCGTTTTGAATCTTGGCGATTTTGGTCAAATTGTTGTCAAACTACAGGCGATCGCTCACCTGCAGCAGTGCCCGGAACTCCGGTCAAGGAAATCGCGCTTGAACCGAGAATCGGCGCCACCAACTTGAGGTCGCGAACGCTTCCGGCGTTTTGCCGCCGTTTCCCGCGCTCTTGTCTCGTTTGGGTCCGCTTGCCCGGCGTCGCCAATTTTGCAGCAGTTTCCCATGCCTTAGAGTCCGGGTACACTTGCTGTCCTGCGTCGCCGTGCTGCTGCTGCTTCACGAGCCCTCAGCTCCGGGTCCGATTGCCGGCGTTGCCGTTTTGCGGCAGCTTCACGAGCCCTCGACTCCGGTTGCAGTTGAGCCGCCCCTCTCGCCTTTTTATCAATAGCTGGTGCCACCGTCCATGGCCGAAGAGAGAGAGCACGCGTCGGCAGCATAGAGTTAATATACTGGCTCTAAAGAAAACTCCCCATAGGGCCCATGCATTGAAACCTATAACCGCATGTGTTCCGCCATGATGGAACAAAACAAACGTTGCCAGGCTCTGAGACGCTCGCTATATTTGACGGTAGTAATCAGTTTTAATCTACCAACCTAAGCCAGCTACGCGCTGTTCATAGATCAGCTGTGTTTGATGCGTGAAGCCGTGTGCTGGTGCAGCGTTGTCTGTGCAGCTGGCCCCGATTGATAACAGTTATTTCCACCTGTTTGTGCATGATTTTTACTAGGCACGCCCTACCAGTAATGCCTAACGAATAGGGCTTCTCCGTTCGCTTGAACAAGGGTCGTTTGACAGATTCGTAGCTCGAAGCAAAGTGCGTAGGCCGTGGTCGCGCGGTGCTTCGACTTGCAATGACGAGACACTTGTATCCAGGTTATTTTTCAGCTCATTGCTGCCGTAGCGCAGAGAGCCATAAAGCATAAAAATGTCGATTGCAGCATGCAGCGGCGAATGTGAGTGAGACGTCGCCCGAAAGCTTCAAACAAAACTAAAGGTACACGGCACACGAAATTTTATCGCCGTTAAAAAGACTGAAAAAGCTTCGGCTGCGCCTAGTTGGTATATAACTTTCAGTGCTTGCAGGCCCGTAACTAGGGGGGGGGTTGAGGGGGTTCTGACCCCCCCCGAAATTTTTTTGATGCTTTAACTTTTCGGGTGATACTAAAATATTTACACGCCTTCACAGCGACCCCCAGCTGCCAAAGTTACACTGCAACTTTCCTGGCATTGCTTCCCTCTTCTTCCTTTCTTCAAACCTACCAGAACACCTCAGCGCTCCCTCCCCCGCACGCGCACCTGCCCTATTTGTACAGCTTTGCACTTCGCCCTCGCGTTCCTTCGAGTCTTTTCTTTTTCGTCTTTCACCCCGTAGCAGCTCCTTTATTGATTCCAGATGCTTTCCTTGTGCATTGCCGCTGGAGAAGTTATCCGTCTGTGCGGACCGCACGTGTCGGCTTTGGGTTTCTACGAAAAGCGCGTCTCCTTCTGTGAAGTAAACAGTTCGACAGCAACGGCAACACCAACACGACGTGCGCAAATTTGCCAGGGAACGAAACCCTAAGCGGAAAAACTCAGCGGCGCATTCCGAGGACGCAGGCTGCAGGGTAAACTTTTCTCAAACTGTAGTCTTCGCCACCGAAACGAATCATCGAAGATATCTACTGAAAGACTGGCATATCCGAGCAACTTCGAACAACCTTAACCACACGCAAGGAATCTACCTCTTCTGTACACACAAGGTATATGCGCCTCCCTACAAAGCACACAAAGCGAGGATACAGCCGGCACACAATCCGGCACCAGCGGTCAACTTTCACAGGAGAGAAAAAACGCCGCTAAGCTGGGCTGCGCGCGGGAGTACAGAGGCTGACGTCACAGCCTACAAAGTGCATTTTTGGGGGGTCACGGCTATTTAATTAGCGCAGCCCAGAGAGAATTATGCAGGCGCCCAGGGAGCCGTCTGTGAAAAGGTGACTTTTTCACAGGAACGGAGCAACACCTGCTTTCTGGACTGTACCACGGGAGTGCAAATGTCTCGGCAGTGCATTCTTGGGGGGTTCACGTATATTAAGGGGAGTATGGAGTGCCCATGGAGTCTTCTGTGAAAGGTCTTTAAGTAGCGTTAATCCAGTTGCTGCAGCGGGAGTACAATAATGGTCCTGCATGCACCACAGCTGTAGCGGCGTTCAGAAAACACATGCGCCACGCGGAGCCGGCGCGTTCATCACACTTCTACATTCTAGCCACTGTAAAGTGGATAAGAGAGGAAGAAAACATCGCCCGCCGTTCACGCCAGGCAGTCGAAGCAGTCGCAAACGTCTTTTTGGAGCCACTGGCCACTTCTGTGTGCGTGCACAGGATTGCGGCAGCAAATGAAAAGACACTCTGCAACAACGAAGCAAAGGAGTCTTGCGTCTTACTTCAAGAAAGTTCGAACCGATGAAGCGGACGGAGAAGAACCGCCTCCTTCGAAGGATAAAAACTTCGCCCTCCTCAGCACTGGTGGAAAGCCAAGCGCGTCGGAACTTCTGTAGCGACTCAGGAGAATGCACCGGTTTATGTGAATCACCTGAGAACGAACACAAGCAGGACCACCCATGCGCCGCCGGAAAATGATGGTGGCCGCAGTGCAACTCCAAGTGACCTTTGTTCTACAGTCAACGCTGGGCAAAGTGACGCCTTTACCACTGGGCAATGCCCAAGGAAGGTGAGTGGCATGGCACCTACACATTCTGGTTCGCCTCCCCTCTGTGCGACGAGTGCGAATATTTTGGACTTGGGACTGTTTGTCTCGAAAAGCAATAATGTAAATGATCCAGAGACGACGGAGAAGCTGCTGCTCAATCCGTGGACCCCTCCGGCTAACTATGATTATCCAGCCACAGGGAAAAGGAATCTGAAGTTCCAACCTCACTGGGTAGATCGTTACCCATGGCTTGTTTATTCAGAGAAGCTTCAAGGAGCATTATGCAAATATTGCGTAGTCTTCGCAAGCGAGTGTGCAGGAAAAGGGGAGCACCAGCGCTTGGGCTGTTTTGTAACTAAGGAGTTCACCAATTACAAGAAAGCCATGGACGCCTTTAAGAGCCACGCATCCAGCAGTTATCACGCCCTGTCAACAACGCTATCGGAGAACTTTTTAGCAGTCCGGTCCCGCTCACAGCATGACATCTTAACACAACTTGACCACGGTCTTAAAAAGCAGGCGGAAGAAAACCGCAAGAACTTGCTGCCAATAATAGAAACAATCCTTTTCTGTGGCAGGCAAGAAGTACCGCTTCGCGGCACAGACGACTCTGGTCCGATAAATATGTCTGAAAGTGCTGCCATTGAAAAATGATGGAAATTTCCGCGCACTGCTTAGGATGAGAGCAAAATGTGGAGATGCCGCCTTGAGAGCTCACATGGAAACATCTCCGGCGAATGCGCTGTACACGAGCCCAAAAATTCAAAATGAGTTGATCACCCTCTGTGGTAAAATCATACAAAGAAAGATAGTTGAAAACGTCAACTCAGGTTCGTGTTTTTTCAGTTCTAGCTGACGAGGCCACTGATATATCTCGCACCGCCCACATTCCCTATGTGTAAGGTACGTTGGACACGACACGTCGGGAGTGCCCATACTTAAAGAAGATTTTGTAGATTTCGTTCCCGTGTACGATCTCACTGGCAAGGCGCTGGCGAGCACAATCCTGAACAGCCTTAGAGGTCATGGCTTTGACCTGAACCTACTTTGCGGGCAAGGATACGACGGCGCGGCATCAATGAGCGGCCACCTTAACGGTGTTCAAGCCTTCATTCGTCAAACAGCGCCCAAAGCGTTGTACGTGCATTGTAGCGCCCACTCGTTGAACCTTGCTCTGCTTCACGCATGCAAACTCCCCAGCATCCGCAACTGTTTGGGAACTGTATCCTCAACCTGTACGTTTGTGAGAGCTTCGCCACAGAGGACGAACCAACTGCGAGACAAAGTAGAAGATTTAACACAAGAAAAAAGAAAATCAGTTCTCTCCTTTTGCCAAACAAGGTGGGTAGAGAGTCACGATGCACTTCAGCGTTTCCTTGAACTGTACGTGCCTATTGTACAATTCCTCGAATATTTGGAAGAAGAGGCCGCGTCATCTGATACTTCATCAAAAGCTTCTCAACTGCTCAATGCCATTACGAAGCCCGAGTTTGTCGTTTCGCTTCAGATCTGTAGCGACCTCTTCTCTTTGACACTGCCACTTTGCAAGTTTCTTCAAAAAATTGACTGTGACTTGGCTCAAGCGTGCGATCACGTAAAGAATGTTATAGACGTTCTTTCCACAAAAAGGGCTAGTGCGGAAACGGAATTTAATAAGATTTTTCTGAAGTCGCTCTCTTTGCTGAAGATCACAAATGTTGAGATGGCCCTACCACGCATCACTGGAAGGCAGATGCAAAGAAGCAACGTACCTTCTGCTACTCCCGAAGAGTACTACCGGAGGAATGTGTATTTGCCTTTGCTGGCTGACTTCGAAAATCAATTAAGAGACCGGTTCGATGCCCATAAGAAGGTCGTGGTTGGCCTGAACATGCTGCTGCCGAAATTCTGCGCATCGGCTAGCCTTTCTGATATTGATGATGCAGTGCAGTTTTACCTTGGCGACATTCCTTCCGCTAATGTCATCGAAGCAGAGTTCACACTGTGGGTGAACAAATGCTGCCAGATCGAAGAAAAGAATTGCCCAGCTTGTGCTTTACCGGCCTTAGAGATGTGCAACCGCGACTTTTTCCGACATCCACAGCCTACTTTCTATCCTGGCGACTTTACCCGTGTCGACGTCGACCCCGGAACGGACTTTTTCCACACTGAGAAGGCTGAAGAGCTACCTTCGAAATCATATGAACAACGACAGATTGACCGGACTAGCACTGCTCAGCATCCATCGAGAACTTCAAGTGACCCCAGAACAAGTCCTCACCGAATTTTGCAAGTTGCCGAGAAGGAAAAACTTCCTCGTTTAAACTTCCCTCTATGTTTCAAGAGTCGATTAAAAAGCTAAACCCAGCTAGCCCAAGCTTCAACCCTTCTATTCTTTCGCAATTACGAGGAAACTATCCAGCAAGCAGAATGTGCGAACGGTAACAAGAAGGTCGGAATGTCGGGCGACTTGTTTGTTTGCTTGCATACATACTGTCACGGACTGCCATTTTTGCGACCCGGCGTAACGGCAAATTAACGGGCGCCGCACTCCCCCGCTGACCGGTGGAACCGTTCGCTCATGAAAAGTACTGGTCTTTAGTGCAGGGAAGTACTGAATGGGGTGTTCTTCTTCAAACGTTAGTCGCCGATGTTTGATCCTTTGTACCTACGGCGGCGTCGGCAGGGTCGTCAAAGGACGCGATGCACCCCGAACCAGCTGTAGACTGCAAGACGCACCGGCTGAAACCAAGGAAACTGACCATTCCCACGGGCAAAACTGCTTGTGGACAAGCCGTATGAGAGAACCCCAACAGGTTGTCACTCTCGCTCAGTTGAGGACCCTCTCCTAATTAAAAGGGACGCGGTCAATATATTTTAGGGTGGCGTTTCTAACAATGAAACGTGCATGATTGGACCCATGTAGAGGTCTCTTTTCCCCCAGGACGAGAATGAGGGGACACGGAGGTCGATTTAAGCGCAGGATTTCGCCTTGCTAAGCAGTCTAGTTGCTGACCAACATGGTGTAGAAAGGAGATCAAGAAGTATCCCTTAAGTGGTTGTGGCTCCGTATCGGCTGGCCACCTAAACTTAGCCATTCGTCTAGTTGTGACGCGAAATTAACGTCTGTACGTAGGCATCGGTACTTGAATCTCGAGTAAGTTCAACCTGCCCGAGATCGGCTTCAAGCACTAGCCTACCGGAAACACCAGCGCTGCAACACCGCCGACATCGCAGTTGTGCCAGAACTCGCTCTGACTTCTTGCATCCGATCGTCGTGGACTCGAAGCTGCCGGTCATCACAGGTATCCCTTCACTGCTTATACCTTCGGACTTTCTCATCTGTAGTTTTATTGTTGGTTAGTTTTGTGTAGTTTGTAATACTTCTCTCTTGTAAGCTGATTTATTGATTTATATGTATTTTGTTAGTTGGTATTAAGTGTTGTACTAGATTCCTCGTGCTGCAATATCACTAGAGTTTGTTTTTCCCCACACACGTCTCTGATCTCTTCACTGTCTCTGCTTACGTACGGAACGACCTAACCTGCTGCCATTCCGTCGCCGACTTCGCGCTGGCGACGCTAGAGTGGCAGCTTGTAACACATACATACCGTTTTTGTACAGTGGTTACATTGTGTTACTTCATCAGGAGCCGTTGGTCGCGGTGTCCCCGGCTTTGGTGGTGCTATTGTCCAAACTTATTTCTTGCTTTAACCAGAATTTGAGGTTGACATACCAACTTCTTTATTTGGGTACAAATAATTGAAAAGTACCATCGAATTATTACAAGTAAGCGATGTACTTGATTTATTCACAAAAATAAGCCAGTATAAATCTTAAAAAATGGCAGCCGTTCTACACGCAAACCCCCCCCCCCCCCCCCCCCGAAAAAAATTCCTGGGTACGGCCCTGAGTGCTTGTCTCAGCTCTTCTTGCCGTCCGTCCTGGTTTGCGCTGAAGTTTTCAGCTTGAAAGAAAAAAATGGCTGCACAGAAGTCGAGTGGTACGTGGCAACAGAAAACGCACACAACGGGACACTATGACAACTACGAGATTACACCGACGTAAACGAAGTTCAGAGGCTTATCACGACGCGCAAAACGGCACAATCCGCGGCGAGCGCAGCTCTCTGAGTGTTGGTGTTGATATGGTGGCGCCATCTAGTAAACCAGCCTGCCAACGCTCCTTTCGGCGCCCCAGTAAATTGCATAAATAGCCGTCGTATTCTTTCGTAAAAGTATTCCAAATAAGCATAAAAGAATATCCGCGCCTTTGAATTTTGCAAATACTTCTTTAGGGTTGATATGCGATGGCAAGAATGACAAAGTTCCAAGATGTCAGCCTTCTTGTGGTTAGCGGTCTCGCGGCCCAGCTTTTCCTCTAGAGTCAGTATATTAACTCTATGGTCGGCAAGCGACCACTTACATAGCCCTTGGGGCACCGCAGAGCCCTAGCGGACTCCATGCAAAACCAGAGCATGGTCGGGAGCGAGCGATGGCACCGCAGAGACCTAGTGGACTCCGTGCAAACCAGGCGACAACGGAGGGACAAGGCTCGGCCCTAAAGCGTCACCCTAAAATTTGGAACGCCCCTAAACGAAGTGAATAGATGACGAGTGGGCGCAGATAGGTCGTAAGGTCTATAATGTCTACGTTATAGTGGGCGACTAGTATAAAAGGTTTGTGCTTGTAGGAGTTTTGTATTGTTCTGTCGCAATTACGATTGATATTAGTGTACTGTTCTACCTTCTTTTCTGTCTCACATATGTCACTCGAGCGTTTCCCCATATAATGTAAATTGAGTGACAAAGATTCGACGACGAAGCTCGGTCTTAAGGTCCTTAGTGTGAACGTTGAAGTTGCTGACTAGTGTAAAGGGTTTGTGCTCGTAGGTGTTTTATATTGTTTTGTCACAATTATTATTGTTGTTCGTCTACTGTAACCCTTTTTTTTATAACATGCACACATATGTTTCGAGTATAGGAACGGTTTCTAACCACCAGGACAGCGGACAGTGAGCGTCGACCACACAGCTAGGTCCTAAGGTCCATAATGCCTACGTTGAAATCGCCTACTAGTATAAAGGGTTTGTGCTTCTAAGTGTTCATATTGTTCTATCACAATTATAATTTACATTACTCGATTTTTAAAGATTTCTAGGGACTTTTACACGGTGCTGTGTCGTGGAGGACGACCACACAACGGAAAAACCTAGGCCCCAAGGTGCTTCACCCCTAAAAAAATTGCGCAGCTTGCAATGAGTCGCGCAAGGCTGGGACATAGCAGAGCTGGTCGGCACTGAACTGGTCCTGGCTTGACTAGCCACGCGTGCATTTACACCCCAATGCACGAAGCGTTCATTGATCCTATTGTAAATCACGGGTATTGGCTAGGTATCGTTCGAGTTCAGTTGGGTGTCGGTCTTTGTTTCTATTTCATTCTTTCTCTCTCTCACTCTCTATTTCTTTCTTTGCCTTTTAGCCTTTCTATCTGTTTTCTATTCTCCCTTTGTTCTATTTCTTTCTATTACTCGCTTCCGCTTTCTTTCCCTCTCCATATATTGCTTTCCTTTTCTTTTCTTTTTTTGCTTCTCTCGCTTGATCCTTTTGTTTCTCTTTCTGTCTTGATCTCTCTGTTTTTCTGTGTCTTTTAGTGTCTGTTCGTTTGTGCCTTTCTCTCTCTGCCTTTCTATCTATTTATTGCTGTCTCTCTATCTCTCGCTCTATACTCGTTCTCCGGCCAATGAGTTATTGCATCCCACGCCCAACAAATCGGCACAGCGGGAGCGCGCGCACTAGCCGCACGTGTTCGAGCAAGGTAATCTAGCATTTGCACGTTTCTAGCATTACACTGTTGGTGACAGTATGAACATTCGATCATGTAGATAACATATGAAGTAGTGCAGGTGAAATTAGATTTTATATGACGGACGTAATCACTTCCGGTGCTTTGCACTATAACGTCATCTTGAAAGATATTTGCAAGTCTTACATCTTGGAGGAGAACAAGAAATATGCGGGCAGTAGAATGAGGGTTTTCCTTTTGCATGTACTGACACATCCTTAAAGTTCCTATTGCAGAGATGCACAGCTTCGGGAAACACTTTCCTAAGGCGCTCGTTGCTCGCTAAACGTCGGCTCCAGTACTCCCACTCTTTACAAATTTTTCATTTTCAAGCTTCAATCATCCCCTGAATCCTGTCTTATATAAAGAACTACTAACAATAATACACACGTAAACAAATACACTTCCCATTTCTCTAATCTCAAACGTTCCACTTCACCCCTCGCTACTTAGGAGCTCTTACTACTGTGATTGAAGCGCAGCACAGTCACAGCGAAAGCTGGAAGAGCGGCAATTCTGGAGCTCGTTGTAAACTCTCTTGGGATACTAAAGCAAGTACAGTAGCAAGGTACCCACTACGCCATAAATAACATTATTTGTCAAGTTGCGAAGTACCTACAACGCCATTAATCTTCATTCTGCGCAGAAACGAGGTACCAGCTACACATCTGTAAGGCATTATGTGCGCTTTGTTGACGTGACGACTGATGACGATGAAAAATTGTGGCTCAGCCCTTGTAATAGCTTGGAAGCTTTAAATGGCTCACCAGTTACGTAATTCGCATTTTGTAATGGCTGGTCGCTATTTCGCTCTCCCACCATGCGTATAACATACGTTGACGTGAGAAAAATAGAGAAAGGGGGGGGGGGAGAACTTTATTGAGAACCTGCGGAAGTGGATCATGGGCTTATGGGCTTCCTTGGCAACAATACAAGTGCACTTGCGAGGAAACCACTACGCTATAATCATCATAATTTCTGTGAAGTAGGGAAGCAGCCACTATGCCATTTTTAGTTATTCAACGGAGAGCCGTGGTACCTGCTAAAAACATGAAAGGCATTATGCGCAATTTGTTGATGTTGTGCCTGATCACGATGAAGAATTATGGCAGAGCCCTTTGTAATGGGTTGGAAGCATTCAACAACCTACTCGTTGCGCACTTCGCATTGCGTGAGGCCTTGTTACAGAATTCACGCCGTGTGACGCTTGTTTGTTTTTCTCTCTTCTATCACGCTATATTACACGAGTAGTGTGGTTCCTTCCTGGCATAAAGCCTGTATAGCGTTTTTGCAAGGCAGTTTGAAGCACCGGCATGGCTCTGAGGTTGAACACTGGGCTCCCACGCAGAGAGCCCAGGTTCGAACCCGGTTTTAACCTTGAAAGTTTTTATTATGTAAGGGAAAGACACAGAAACAAGAGACAGCGCCCGTTCGCTGGGCCGGCTGTTCTTCTTCTACTTCGTCGTTCTCCTTCGTCCTAGTCCAGCTCGCGCCAGTGCCCGAGCGCCGCTCTGGATCCTTACACTCGGCCACGCTGCGAAATTGCATGGCGAGCTGCAAAATCGCCTCTGGAGGGCGTCCTTGGCTGTTGCGTGCTGGACGGTCTCGGCCACGCAGCAACTTGATTTCATAGGCTGTGAAACATGCTTCAGGTGGACGGCACTGGCTATGCGGAAGGTCGTAGCTGTCGCTGCCGCTTCGCTGTCGCGTTCCAAATGCGCCGCATGTGATTTACAAGGAACGGTAACGGTGGACGACCGAATGATGTGTGGTGGCCGCCGACAGACGTGTCGTCAGTAGACGGGCGCGTATCCGAAGGTTTGAAGGAGTGCGTCCGCTTCGCGTCGATGAACTACGATTGCGCGAGCGAGGCGGAATGTACGGCGCTGCGAAACAGGGGCTTCCATTATTTCAGGGCTCGCCAGTGAGGGAAGGTGGTATGTGCCCCAATACTTCTCGTTTTCTTGGCTCGGAGAGGGGCGTAGTACGCATAGGCAAGCCTTCGACGTTTGTAGTGTTTTGGTGGTCATATTATATTCTTGGACCAGACCAGCGCACGTTGACCGTCGGCGAATTCGGGCAGTGACTGCTCTCGAGTCTGCGGGAGCTGCATGGTGGGTCTGAGAGCGCACTGAAGTGTGCCATACGCTTGCCCGGTTCCCCGACTTGGAGCGTGCCCGGCACTAGATCTCGGACGTGCGCATGCTCACGCACTGGCGAGCTTGGAGGCTGCATCGCCAACTGATGTGTCTTGTGGGCGGTATTATTGTCTGGTGAGATGGGTGCTGGTGGGGGCGTCGCGGAGTGCGAAATATGTGGCGTGGAATCCTGCTCCGGGCGGTATCCGTGTCGGGCGCGTGGCCTTCCGCGTCCACGAGGTTCATGAATAGGGCGTCCTTGGCGCAACAGCCAAGGACGCCCTCCAGAGGCGATTTTGCAGCTCGCCATGCAATTTCGCAGCGTGGCCGAGTGTAAGGATCCAAGAGCGGCGCTCGGGCACTGGCGCGAGCTGGACTAGGACGAAGGAGAACGACGAAGTAGAGAAGAACAGAGCCGGCCCAGCGAACGGGCGCTGTCTCTTGTTTCTGTGTCTCTTCCCTTACACTTATTTCGTTTTTTCCTGTTTCGCGCGATAGTGGTACGGATACCGGCGGCGGCGGCGCGGCGGACACTACGGCGCCAAAAGCGGCCGTTGAAATGAGTCTCATAACAGCTTTCGCTGTAGAAAATCGCCTAAACAGGCTGTTGGGAAGGTGGTCTCTCTGCCGTTAAGCTTTCCAGGCTCTGCAGGATGACCAACCCGTGTCCCAAAGAGCCCGGCCTGCACCACCGGAATCACAAAAACAAGTAGGCCAGCGTTAGAAGGGTGTGGTCTATGAGATCCCCTTGTCGGTGGTAGGAGAACGTAGGCCAAACCGAGCAACGTCCGAACGACATACTGAGACAGCATAACAACAAACGTCAGAAATGGCAGAGAAAACCGCCTCGCAATTCATTGCCGGATTGTCATTGTGTCTTGACTTTCGTGTCTGCTCTGCTTTCGCCGGAAGCCACAATAAATGGCTAAGATGAATCATTGAGGCCAAGAAAATCATCGAAGAAAGCGGTAAGTGTGTTAGCGTAGCTTCAATTTCAGTATCATCTAAGGAGTTGTTTTACTTGAATGCGACTGCGCATTGATATTTGTGACAGCTCTTGCTGTATATATGTAGTGCTCATTTCGTAATTAACATTGTTGGTAGTGACGCTCCATGTGTGTCTACTCTCATTTCTCCGTTGTCGTCATCGTGCCTTACACTTCATATATACTGAACCAGCACGCCCAGTCTGCCAGTCTTACATTATAAGGCAAGTTTCGTTTATTCAAGCAATGCACACTGAGACAAACCTTAGAGCAGCAAATAATATGTACGAAGTGTTTTCAAGTGTCGGTATAACTTGCACAAAAGCTGTAGAGATTATTTTATGTGTTTCGAGAAATGGGGACTACTTACAGTGCTATGTGGTCTGCAAGAGACAGTGATGACCTGTCACCAACTATGTTTAGAGAGAAAAAGGCAGATATTGGGAGTACTGCTTAATTTAGTATGGTTGCTCTGTCGATAGACGTCAAGTTGCACGGTAGACACATTACCGAAAGTACAGCTCCAATGAGTTTCTGTGCTTAGGAAACCGAATTACCGCAGTTGAAGACGGTTAAACCAAGTTTGTCGAGCGATAGCTTGTGATCCTCACGGCTCGGCAGCTTATCTCCTCCTCCTTGTTCCTCCATTCCTATTGCTGGCAAAGCGGCTACCAGACATCCTATTTGGTCGCCGTAGAAACAACACGTGATGCTCGTGGAACAAAGCGCATTATACAACGTGCTCACGTGGTCAAGAAACCTCGGCGGGAACTGATCGACGACAACTTCTCCCCATCCCGTGGTGTTGGTCATGACAAGGACGACGAGACATCTGCACGCTTCGACTCGTTTGAACTATAGTACTTCCACTACACTCCGTCACAAGGGCGCCATCGTGTTGCACTACGAGACAACGAACAGACGCTGCACGGCGACGTCGGGGCTTAGGCGTGAACGCGAGATGAGCTTTGATACAAACAGAGTCTTTGGCGGCGGCGGCGCGAGAGACTCACGTTGAGCCGGTGTTTTCGCGAACGCACCGCACGAGAGTTTCTCTGCAGTCTTTCGCCAATTTGACCTTGGCTGAGCTTGAAGGTCAGATTCATGCAAAAAGCATTTTCTGGATTTGTACCGGATGGAATAGAGCTCTCGCTCTAAAACTTAATGAGGTGCTGTATAAGTGCACTAAATCACATGCGTTTATAAATCACGTAGACAACCTGGAACAACTTCTACAGTTCTGTGGATGAGCTGCGCTTATCTGTCCCGAATCACTAGGCAGATGATCAGCTGATTTCGTGTGTTTTGCCAAAGTCATGCAGTCCCTAACGCATTCGCCTAAGATGGCTCGAAGGCGAGAGACATCTTTTTCTTCTCATTAGATTTTTATTGATGTCCCCTTCCACACCGAACATTTTGCGCACCGAAAGTTGTTTTTAGTTCCTCCTGGATCAGACCACCTTTCACCAGGCAACGCCACCACGTGTATGACGTCACAAAATTTTTGCGGTAATTGACTTTATGATGACGCCATAGGATAACCTTATCACATGATGATAATTTTATTGCATTACTCGTGTTGACTCGACGGTCAGTTTTCGCGCTTGAGGAGGCATCTAAGGCGAAAGCCTTACAGAAAACATTAAGTGAGAGCTAGATGCCGCTATTCCTGAGCACTACATCTTGTGTATTCGCGTCTTTAGGAAAACAATGCGAACCAATAACATATATATGTGGTCTACATAGGGAGAGTGCCAACCTCTCCCTTGTCAAAGCCGAGCGAGACACCAGCAGAACTTACAAACCCGGATGAACATACATTATGCGCTCCAACTTCGTTGAACACCAAGCTGTCTCATAATGCAAACTGCAATAGATTTCACAAGAATCTGGCACTGCTCATGGAGCCAGGTTACATGGTGTGGTCTACTGCACACCACGAGCACAAAAGCCCAGAAATTCTGCAGTTAGCGCTGCAAACATGAAAAAGCATTTGCCCTGAATTATCGTCGTTGTGATTAGATCGATCCATTGGAGAGAGGATATCGTCCAAGAGTTCGTCTTTTATCGAAGCTTACCGTCTTGTTCTGTAATTAAGAATACGACACCCATTGGTACCCATCGGTTACATACTATGCGCGCCGCGCGACATGATTAGATTCACGATACGCGAGTGAACACAGCGCCCAGGTATGCGCGTTTGCAATGCATAGTCTAGCAGGAGATGCTGTATCTACGCGTACATCCAAAGCCATTGATTATTAAATAGGCGAGAGTCTTAGATGCCTCATTAGCGCGAAAGTTGACCGCCGGCTGTGTCGGCCTCC
>NW_023616125.1:0-60001 GCF_013339695.2 Rhipicephalus sanguineus
CCAGATGTACAAAGCCAGATTATAGAAATCTCTGCTGCAATCATCAAGGAAAGCCTAGTCGCAAAAGTAAACGCTGCAGGCTGCTTCTCCATACTTGCTGATGAAACGATGGATATTGCTGGTATCGAGCAGCTAACTGTTTGTGCAAGGTACCCTAATAAGGATGCGAACGAAATCGAAGAAGTGTTCATAGCCTTTGTGCCAATTCACGACGAATGTGGCCGGGCCCTCGCCGACACCATCATAAGGATCCTTATAGACGTGGGAATTAACATCCAGCATCTCCGTGGTCAAGGCTACGATGGTGCAAGCCCGATGACCGGCAGAACGAGTGGCGTTCAAGCTGCTGTTCGTGAGAAATATCCAGCCGCACTCTACACTCACTGCGCTTAATCTAGTTGCCCCTCACTCTAGTCACTCCCTTAATCTAGTTCTGTGTACGGCATGCTCCATACCGGACATCCGAAACTGTTTTGGGACTCTAAAGGCGACGTCAGTCTTTTCCGTATATCTTCCAGGTGCTCACATGTTTTGCGAAAAATGATAAGTTTGAGCTGCCCGGAGTATACAAGGCAGCGCCTTTTGGAATTACGCGAAACGCGCTGGTTCGAGAAGCACGATTCAGTGCTTTCATTTGTGAGATCTTTGAGGCGTTGATCGCAGCAGCACTAGAGGAGATTAAATTTAACGGAAATGGCGAAAGTCCAGTGCAGGCAAACAGTCTAATGTTGGCACTCTTCTCACCAGCGTTCCTGGTAAGCCTGCATGTGGCGGAGAAAGAAGCTGCAGACGAGGAGTATCGACATGAGCGCTGCCACTGACGACATAGAAGCGGCACAGTAGACAATTAAAAATCACCGCAAGAACGCGTATGCTTCTGCCTCAAAAATATTTGCACAAGTGCAGGCATTGGCAGAAAAACTGAATGTGAACATCATCAGCCGTCGAGCCGGTGTCCGGAAGCGAAACCTTGGGAACAATGCATTCGAAAGCGCGGAAGAATATTTTCGCAGAAATCAGTTCATTCCGTTCATGGACCACGTACTAGCCCAGTTATGCGTTCGAAAAGCACAGGGCGTTTCTAAAGGACTTTTCAGTAATTGGACCATCCGCAATACCACCAATGCAAGATGATCGGGAGAAAGGAGCAGAAAATCTCCTCACCGTTTTTGGGAATGACGTCGAAGCGAGGGCTGCTTTGGGAGAACTGCGACTATGGTACACAAAGTGGGCGAACAAAGCAGCAAACCAGCGCCCCATAACAGGAACCGATGTCCGATCTCATTGGGACAGTAGGTTCTATCCGAATGTGTAAAAGCTACTCCAGATTCTAGTCACCATTCCAGTGACCACTGCCGTTTTCAAGCATGAGGTTACTTAAGAACTACGTACGCTTCACGATGTCTGAGGAACGCATGGTTGGCCTGGCACTTCTGTACGCCCACAGAAATGTCGGCATCAGCGTGTCGGAAGTCATTGACCGCTTCGCTAAGCTTCCTCGCCGGCTCAACTTTGTCCTTTGATACCGAGCAGGACAAAAATCAGCGCGAAAGAAAGGAAAAGGCACTGCGATTCCGGAGTTCAGGTCAATAAGCCCATAATTCAACGCAACATTATTGTTCACCACCTGTTAAAGCCGTGAGGATTTTTTACCTTTTAGCAGTTAACATCGTGACCCAATATAAACATACGAATACGGGCATCAGGTGGACATTAGCGGCCAATCGACAGCTTCACCTTGTTCACTGATAGGTCGGCATACGCGGCGTTACCAAGCAAATTCAGCTATTGGGAAGCCGTACCAGCGGCATTGTTTGTTGCAGTCATTTGTCCTTTTTGTTCTTCATTGCTTTTTGAACTAGAAACGACAACCCTCCTTTTATATTGAGTGCAAAATAGTGGTTCGCACTTTTAAAACAGTTTTGAAATAGTTTCTTTCGTTATTTCTGCGGTCTTCCTATATAGTTCTTTCCACATGGTGTGTCCGAGACAGCAGCTTGGTTTAAGGACATATCAGTTTCTGTGATTGTGCAGCATGTTCTTTTGCCTTATTTTGGACATTATGTAGAGTGATCATTGCTTAGTTCCAATATTGATTGCATTTTTAAATCTACATTTGTGATGTTTTGTGTAAGCATACTGCGCACTG
Source organism: Rhipicephalus sanguineus (assembly GCF_013339695.2). Classification (NCBI taxonomy): domain Eukaryota; kingdom Metazoa; phylum Arthropoda; class Arachnida; order Ixodida; family Ixodidae; genus Rhipicephalus; species Rhipicephalus sanguineus. Next base: position 2,150 of record NW_023616125.1, read on the forward strand.
TTTCCGGTGACTTGTGTTATGCCCGTATTCGAGGTGTACTTTCCCACGCTCGTGTTTTCCTGGCCGCATCATTTGTGCAAAAAAGATGAACATTTTGCGTAAACAATCTCCATTAAAATATTTGATCTCATCCTGGTTATTTTGTGGACTTCATTTTTTCGTTATCAGGCGCTTCTTCAGTTTAAAACTGATGCAGTTCCGAAGTTTACGTGGTATTTGCCGTACCTCGTACACAAAAGAAATAAAAAAATTGAAAAGATTGAAGACAGTTATTCCTGGAAAGATTTTTCGGGCATGTCAACATAATATTTTTATGATAAAACCCATGTCTTACTTGTTCTTGACAGTGCGCGCAGTATTCAAGAAGTGATTTGCAGCATCTAATACAAATTGTCACTGGTAATACATCTTATTCATATACTTAGTCGTTGGAAAAATTCAATGAGGATGTCGCGCTTCATCTTGAGCCTCCCCCGAACAAAATTCCTGGCTACGCCACTGGCCCGCGGCCGCGATTTTGCAATGGCGTGTGTCATGTCATGTGCTGCATGAAGCGGAGCCGTCGCCTGCTACGAAAGTTTCAGCCGCTGCAAATCGTTCACTTTCACTATCTATCTATCTATCTATCTATCTATCTATCTATCTATCTATCTATCTATCTATCTATCTATCTATCTATCTATCTATCTATCTATCTATCTATCTATCTATCTATCTATCTATCTATCTATCTATCTATCTATCTATCTATCTATCTATATATATCTATATATATCTATAGATAGATAGATAGATAGATAGATAGATAGATAGATAGATAGATAGATAGATAGATAGATAGATAGATAGATATATAGATAGATAGATAGATAGATCTAGCTCGCTAGCTAGCTAGCGAGCTAGATCTATCTAGCTACGTCTGGGTGCTCACATATGCAGCTTTTCTGGACACCAGCGGCCTAGTTCGCGTGAACGACACCACGTGGCGTGTCAACCTTAAAGAATTCAAAAGTCCCGCCATGACTTATGCAGTGACGCGGCACTAAATAAAATAAAATCAAAAGAAACAGTACACACGCCCCGAGATTGTCACTTCACCTCGGTGCGCAGAAAAGAGAGCGCTGTTTGTCGGCGTTATCTTGACCGCGACGACTTGCACTGAATCGGCAGTTTTTCTAGACGAGCCATGCCAGATGTCTGGCCGTTATATTCGTGCCCGCGATGCATGAAGATAATCGTGTTTTTATTTGCTTGCTTGTTTGTTTGTTTGTTTAGTTTCTTGCGCTGCCGTACCGGTGGGATATTGGAGCAGCATGCTGCTTTCATAGTTTCTTTTTTCAGATAGCGGGAACCATTATGTTTGGGTACGAACAGGATATTGTGATTGCATAATAAACCGAATTTCCTTTGGTGTACCACTTGGGTGATGCTCGTTTGTTCCTTGAGTTACCTCAAATTAGAACTGGATAAGTTTGAGAACGCTAGGGATGAGAGTAAAAAAACGGAAGTTAAAGATAGTTTTTATTTGTTTTCATTTAGTTCTTATTGAAATGTGGCTGCCACCGCAAGCTTGGCGCCGTCTAAGCGGGTGTGCAAAAATGATACAGTTGTTGAAAGATGATCTTGTACACCGGAAAATGTGAACTTCGTTAGTTTTTTTGTTAGGAATAAACGTATAGTAGAATATATACGACTGACGTGTTGTGTAATAATCCCTTGATCTGCCGTCTATCCCGCTAAAAAAGGCACTTACCTATCCTAATTGCGTTTCTTCTTTTTCTTTCTTTCTTTTCTTTTTTTTTTCTCACGGTCGACTGACTCTTATGCTGGAGGCGATTGTCTTGAATCCTGTTGGCGTAGGTACACCAACAGGTTACTCTAATGGCCTGGAAGCTCTCCTGAAGCTCTCCTTTCATGTTCTGTAGGCGCAGTCTCTTTCAACTTTGCACTTCAGCAAGCACAAAGTCGATCATGAATCACCTACTGGCCTAATCGTCCACTTTGATCAGCACAAAGAAATTCAGAGGAGCGAATTTTGGTGTTTTTGCGCTGACAACAACGATTGTTAATGCAACATAATATAGTAACTATTTCGACAATCTCTCAAAATCACTTCTTTATTCTGTAAAACTCCTGATGTAAATACAAAATGCATTTGATTTGCTCAACAACGGGTTACAAGACACATCAGAGAAAAGCGAACCCTTTAATTCCCCCTTCTTTCGTTCACTCAGCATATGAAAATTTCTTTAGTTGTGAGTGGAGCTCCTTCTGTTGCCACGAAGATGTGCAGGCGTTCCAAAGGAAATCTTAAGCCTTTCTTTCCAGGAGGTTCCCTTAGGAGAACGATGGTGTTTATGCGCACATGAATTTTGATTAGTAGTTTTTCGCTCGTAGCAATGACTGAAAAATACCAGTCTTCAGCCAGATAAAGCCTAGCGAAATCTGCTTTTTCCCTTAATATATACTACTACTTTTCAAGCAGTAGTCTTCTTTCTCTGAAAGCCCAACGGAAAATGACCCATGTCGAATAGAATGCTTACAGCTCCGCTCGAGGGTCTTCAAAACCGGAGCTTTTTTTGTACTTCATGATGCAAAATATCAGCCGCGTATTGAATCCTGGAATCTTCTGGCTTGATAGGAATATCAAAGCTGCGAAGACATTCCTGGTTGGGATTCTTTTTTGGCCAAACGTGTAGGCCCACCTCGAAAGACCCTTCCACTGTATCGGGTAGTTTTGTCTCTATTGTAGATAAGGAAATCATAGTAAAATAGATAGTAAGAAATATATAATTCAATATTAAATTTTACTGCAACATAAAAGTTGCAATAGAAATACGCGCAAAAGCGACTAAGAAAAATTAATATTTCAGAAGACACGATAACTGGCATTAGCTTCGACTTTAATAATAGGGATATCTGCACACAGGTGTGAAGTCTGGTTAATGCGCATCGATAGCACAATGCTATCATAGATGCACGCGTTTTAGAAAACACCCTCTAGACATTAGAACTAACAGACAGCAATGCCAAGGAAAGTATAGGGGGTGTTATTTGTAGTAATTAGAATATAAATGTGAAGAAAGTAAAGTGGACGAAAAGATAACCTGCCGCCGGCAGGGACCGAACCTGCGACCTTCGAATAACGCGTCCGATGCTCTACCACTGAGCTACGGCGGCGGTCATCTCCCCGTCCACTTTATAGGGTATATATGTGGGTTGAAACTTAGGAGTGTCAGTCAGCGCCAGTCGTAGCCATGGCGGCGAGTGTGGAACACTCTTTTTTGCCTTTTTTTGGCGTCACGTAGCACGTGATCTTTATACGAGCAGGCAGCTGACCAATAATCCCTCGCATACTACCTGAAGGCATCACATCTGCCAGAACGAGACCCTCGCTATGAATTAGGAAAGAAGATTACTTTAAGGGCTCGTTTTTCTTTGTTAGACACAATATTAATTAGAACTAACAGACAGCAATGCCAAGGAAAGTATAGGGGGTGTTATTTGTAGTAATTAGAATATAAATGTGAAGAAAGTAAGTGGACGAAAAGATAACCTGCCGCCGGCAGGGACCGAACCTGCGACCTTCGAATAACGCGTCCGATGCTCTACCACTGAGCTACGCGGCGGTCATCTCCCGTCCACTTTATAGGGTATATATGTGGGTTGAAACTTAGGAGTGTCAGTCAGCGCCAGTCGTAGCCATGGCGGCGAGTGTGGAACACTCTTTTTTGCCTTTTTTTGGCGTCACGTAGCACGTGATCTTATACGAGCAGGCAGCTGACCAATAATCCCTCGCATACTACCTGAAGGCATCACATCTGCCAGAACGAGACCCTCGCTATGAATTAAGGAAAGAAGATTACTTTTAAGGGCTCGTTTTTCTTTGTTAGACACAATATTAATTAGAACTAACAGACAGCAATGCCAAGGAAAGTATATGGGGGTGTTATTTGTAGTAATTAGAATATAAATGTGAAGAAAGTAAAGTGGACGAAAAGATAACCTGCCGCCGGCAGGGACCGAACCTGCGACCTTCGAATACCGCGTCCGATGCTCTACCACTGAGCTACGGCGGCGGTCGTCCCCCCGTCCACTTTATAGGGTATATATGTGGGTTGAAACTTAGGAGTGTCAGTCAGCGCCAGTCGTAGCCATGGCGGCGAGTGTGGAACACTCTTTTTTGCCTTTTTTTGGCGTCACGTAGCACGTGATCTTTATACGAGCAGGCAGCTGACCAATAATCCCTCGCATACTACCTGAAGGCATCACATCTGCCAGAACGAGACCCTCGCTATGAATTAAGGAAAGAAGATTACTTTTAAGGGCTCGTTTTTCTTTGTTAGACACAATATTAATTAGAACTAACAGACAGCAATGCCAAGGAAAGTATAGGGGGTGTTATTTGTAGTAATTAGAATATAAATGTGAAGAAAGTAAAGTGGACGAAAAGATAACCTGCCGCCGGCAGGGACCGAACCTGCGACCTTCGAATAACGCGTCCGATGCTCTACCACTGAGCTACGGCGGCGGTCATCTCCCCGTCCACTTATAGGGTAGTATATGTGGGTTGAAACTTAGGAGTGTCAGTCAGCGCCAGTCGTAGCCATGGCGGCGAGTGTGGAACACTCTTTTTTGCCTTTTTTTTGGCGTCACGTAGCACGTGATCTTTATACGAGCAGGCAGCTGACCAATAATCCCTCGCATACTACCTGAAGGCATCACATCTGCCAGAACGAGACCCTCGCTATGAATTAAGGAAAGAAGATTACTTTTAAGGGCTCGTTTTTCTTTGTTAGACACAATATTAATTAGAACTAACAGACAGCAATGCCAAGGAAAGTATAGGGGGTGTTATTTGTAGTAATTAGAATATAAATGTGAAGAAAGTAAAGTGGACGAAAAGATAACCTGCCGCCGGCAGGGACCGAACCTGCGACCTTCGAATAACGCGTCCGATGCTCTACCACTGAGCTACGGCGGCGGTCATCTCCCCGTCCACTTTATAGGGTATATATGTGGGTTGAAACTTAGGAGTGTCAGTCAGCGCCAGTCGTAGCCATGGCGGCGAGTGTGGAACACTCTTTTTTGCCTTTTTTGGCGTCACGTAGCACGTGATCTTTATACGAGCAGGCAGCTGACCAATAATCCCTCGCATACTACCTGAAGGCATCACATCTGCCAGAACGAGACCCTCGCTATGAATTAAGGAAAGAAGATTACTTTTAAGGGCTCGTTTTCTTTGTTAGACACAATATTAATTAGAACTAACAGACAGCAATGCCAAGGAAAGTATAGGGGGTGTTATTTGTAGTAATTAGAATATAAATGTGAAGAAAGTAAAGTGGACGAAAAGATAACCTGCCGCCGGCAGGGACCGAACCTGCGACCTTCGAATAACGCGTCCGATGCTCTAACCACTGAGCTACGGCGGCGGTCATCTCCCCGTCCACTTTATAGGGTATATATGTGGGTTGAAACTTAGGAGTGTCAGTCAGCGCCAGTCGTAGCCATGGCGGCGAGTGTGGAACACTCTTTTTGCCTTTTTTTGGCGTCACGTAGCACGTGATCTTTATACGAGCAGGCAGCTGACCAATAATCCCTCGCATACTACCTGAAGGCATCACATCTGCCAGAACGAGACCCTCGCTATGAATTAAGGAAAGAAGATTACTTTTAAGGGCTCGTTTTTCTTTGTTAGACACAATATTAATTAGAACTAACAGACAGCAATGCCAAGGAAAGTATAGGGGGTGTTATTTGTAGTAATTAGAATATAAATGTGAAGAAAGTAAAGTGGACGAAAAGATAACCTGCCGCCGGCAGGGACCGAACCTGCGACCTTCGAATAACGCGTCCGATGCTCTACCACTGAGCTACGGCGGCGGTCATCTCCCCGTCCACTTTATAGGGTATATATGTGGGTTGAAACTTAGGAGTGTCAGTCAGCGCCAGTCGTAGCCATGGCGGCGAGTGTGGAACACTCTTTTTTGCCTTTTTTTTGGCGTCACGTAGCACGTGATCTTTATACGAGCAGGCAGCTGACCAATAATCCCTCGCATACTACCTGAAGGCATCACATCTGCCAGAACGAGACCCTCGCTATGAATTAAGGAAAGAAGATTACTTTTAAGGGCTCGTTTTTCTTTGTTAGACACAATATTAATTAGAACTAACAGACAGCAATGCCAAGGAAAGTATAGGGGGTGTTATTTGTAGTAATTAGAATATAAATGTGAAGAAAGTAAAGTGGACGAAAAGATAACCTGCCGCCGGCAGGGACCGAACCTGCGACCTTCGAATAACGCGTCCGATGCTCTACCACTGAGCTACGGCGGCGGTCATCTCCCCGTCCACTTTATAGGGTATATATGTGGGTTGAAACTTAGGAGTGTCAGTCAGCGCCAGTCGTAGCCATGGCGGCGAGTGTGGAACACTCTTTTTTGCCTTTTTTTTGGCGTCACGTAGCACGTGATCTTTATACGAGCAGGCAGCTGACCAATAATCCCTCGCATACTACCTGAAGGCATCACATCTGCCAGAACGAGACCCTCGCTATGAATTAAGGAAAGCAGATTACTTTTAAGGGCTCGTTTTTCTTTGTTAGACACAATATTAATTAGAACTAACAGACAGCAATGCCAAGGAAAGTATAGGGGGTGTTATTTGTAGTAATTAGAATATAAATGTGAAGAAAGTAAAGTGGACGAAAAGATAACCTGCCGCCGGCAGGGACCGAACCTGCGACCTTCGAATAACGCGTCCGATGCTCTACCACTGAGCTACGGCGGCGGTCATCTCCCCGTCCACTTTATAGGGTATATATGTGGGTTGAAACTTAGGAGTGTCAGTCAGCGCCAGTCGTAGCCATGGCGGCGAGTGTGGAACACTCTTTTTTGCCTTTTTTTGGCGTCACGTAGCACGTGATCTTTATACGAGCAGGCAGCTGACCAATAATCCCTCGCATACTACCTGAAGGCATCACATCTGCCAGAACGAGACCCTCGCTATGAATTAAGGAAAGAAGATTACTTTTAAGGGCTCGTTTTTCTTTGTTAGACACAATATTAATTAGAACTAACAGACAGCAATGCCAAGGAAAGTATAGGGGGTGTTATTTGTAGTAATTAGAATATAAATGTGAAGAAAGTAAGTGGACGAAAAGATAACCTGCCGCCGGCAGGGACCGAACCTGCGACCTTCGAATAACGCGTCCGATGCTCTACCACTGAGCTACGGCGGCGGTCATCTCCCCGTCCACTTTATAGGGTATATATGTGGGTTGAAACTTAGGAGTGTCAGTCAGCGCCAGTCGTAGCCATGGCGGCGAGTGTGGAACACTCTTTTTTGCCTTTTTTTGGCGTCACGTAGCACGTGATCTTTATACGAGCAGGCAGCTGACCAATAATCCCTCGCATACTACCTGAAGGCATCACATCTGCCAGAACGAGACCCTCGCTATGAATTAAGGAAAGAAGATTACTTTTAAGGGCTCGTTTTTCTTTGTTAGACACAATATTAATTAGAACTAACAGACAGCAATGCCAAGGAAAGTATAGGGGGTGTTATTTGTAGTAATTAGAATATAAATGTGAAGAAAGTAAAGTGGACGAAAAGATAACCTGCCGCCGGCAGGGACCGAACCTGCGACCTTCGAATAACGCGTCCGATGCTCTACCACTGAGCTACGGCGGCGGTCATCTCCCCGTCCACTTTATAGGGTATATATGTGGGTTGAAACTTAGGAGTGTCAGTCAGCGCCAGTCGTAGCCATGGCGGCGAGTGTGGAACACTCTTTTTTGCCTTTTTTTTTGGCGTCACGTAGCACGTGATCTTTATACGAGCAGGCAGCTGACCAATAATCCCTCGCATACTACCTGAAGGCATCACATCTGCCAGAACGAGACCCTCGCTATGAATTAAGGAAAGAAGATTACTTTTAAGGGCTCGTTTTTCTTTGTTAGACACAATATTAATTAGAACTAACAGACAGCAATGCCAAGGAAAGTATAGGGGGTGTTATTTGTAGTAATTAGAATATAAATGTGAAGAAAGTAAAGTGGACGAAAAGATAACCTGCCGCCGGCAGGGACCGAACCTGCGACCTTCGAATAACGCGTCCGATGCTCTACCACTGAGCTACGGCGGCGGTCATCTCCCCGTCCACTTTATAGGGTATATATGTGGGTTGAAACTTAGGAGTGTCAGTCAGCGCCAGTCGTAGCCATGGCGGCGAGTGTGGAACACTCTTTTTTGCCTTTTTTTGGCGTCACGTAGCACGTGATCTTTATACGAGCAGGCAGCTGACCAATAATCCCTCGCATACTACCTGAAGGCATCACATCTGCCAGAACGAGACCCTCGCTATGAATTAAGGAAAGAAGATTACTTTTAAGGGCTCGTTTTTCTTTGTTAGACACAATATTAATTAGAACTAACAGACAGCAATGCCAAGGAAAGTATAGGGGGGTTATTTGTAGTAATTAGAATATAAATGTGAAGAAAGTAAAGTGGACGAAAAGATAACCTGCCGCCGGCAGGGGACCGAACCTGCGACCTTCGAATAACGCGTCCGATGCTCTACCACTGAGCTACGGCGGCGGTCATCTCCCCCGTCCACTTTATAGGGTATATATGTGGGTTGAAACTTAGGAGTGTCAGTCAGCGCCAGTCGTAGCCATGGCGGCGAGTGTGGAACACTCTTTTTGTGCCTTTTTTTGGCGTCACGTAGCACGTGATCTTTATACGAGCAGGCAGCTGACCAATAATCCCTCGCATACTACCTGAAGGCATCACATCTGCCAGAACGAGACCCTCGCTATGAATTAAGGAAAGAAGATTACTTTTAAGGGCTCGTTTTTCTTTGTTAGACACAATATTAATTAGAACTAACAGACAGCAATGCCAAGGAAAGTATAGGGGGTGTTATTTGTAGTAATTAGAATATAAATGTGAAGAAAGTAAAGTGGACGAAAAGATAACCTGCCGCCGGCAGGGACCGAACCTGCGACCTTCGAATAACGCGTCCGATGCTCTACCACTGAGCTACGGCGGCGGTCATCTCCCCGTCCACTTTATAGGGTATATATGTGGGTTGAAACTTAGGAGTGTCAGTCAGCGCCAGTCGTAGCCATGGCGGCGAGTGTGGAACACTCTTTTTTGCCTTTTTTTTGGCGTCACGTAGCACGTGATCTTTATACGAGCAGGCAGCTCTGACCAATAATCCCTCGCATACTACCTGAAGGCATCACATCTGCCAGAACGAGACCCTCGCTATGAATTAAGGAAAGAAGATTACTTTTAAGGGCTCGTTTTTCTTTGTTTAGACACAATATTAATTAGAACTAACAGACAGCAATGCCAAGGAAAGTATAGGGGGTGTTATTTGTAGTAATTAGAATATAATGTGAAGAAAGTAAAGTGGACGAAAAGATAACCTGCCGCCGGCAGGGACCGAACCTGCGACCTTCGAATAACGCGTCCGATGCTCTACCACTGAGCTACGGCGGCGGTCATCTCCCCGTCCACTTTATAGGGTATATATGTGGGTTGAAACTTAGGAGTGTCAGGTCCAGCGCCAGTCGTAGCCATGGCGGCGAGTGTGGAACACTCTTTTTTGCCTTTTTTGGCGTCCACGTAGCACGTGATCTTTATACGAGCAGGCAGCTGACCATAATCCCTCGCATACTACCTGAAGGCATCACATCTGGCAGGTTATCTTTTCGTCCACTTTACTTTCTTCACATTTATAACGCGTCCGATGCTCTAATTACTACAATAGGGTATATATGTGGGTTGAAACACCCCCTATACTTTCCTTGGCATTGCTGTCTGTTAGTTCTAATTACTTTACTTTCTTCATTGTGTCTAACAAAGAAAAACGAGCCCTTAAAAGTAATCTTCTTTCCTTAATTCATAGCGAGGGTCTCGTTCTGGCAGATGTGATGCCTTCAGGTAGTATGCGAGGGATTATTGGTCAGCTGCCTGCTCGTATAAAGATCACGTGCTACGTGACGCCAAAAAAAGGCAAAAAAGAGTGTTCCACACTCGCCGCCATGGCTACGACTGGCGCTGACTGACACTCCTAAGTTTCAACCCACATATATACCCTATAAAGTGGACGGGGAGATGACCGCCGCCGTAGCTCAGTGGTAGAGCATCGGACGCGTTATTCGAAGGTCGCAGGTTCGGTCCCTGCCGGCGGCAGGTTATCTTTTCGTCCACTTTACTTTCTTCACATTTATATTCTAATTACTACAAATAACACCCCCTATACTTTCCTTGGCATTGCTGTCTGTTAGTTCTAATTAATATTGTGTCTAACAAAGAAAAACGAGCCCTTAAAAGTAATCTTCTTTCCTTAACCCTCTAGACATGGCATTCCCTCTGAGCTTTGAGTGGAAACAGGTCAAAGAATTGAATTCCTGTCAATCTGATAACATGTTATTTTTTTTCTTAGATTAGGCCCTAAATCTGCCCTAAATGGTGGCTCTGCGCTGTACAGCACACACGTGTGCTGTACAGCGCAGAGCCACCATTTAGGGCAGATTTTGTAGTGACGCGGAAATTACCTCCTTGATAGTGACAAAGTTCAAATATGTATACACAATAATTTGGTTGGTAACAACTTTATTGATGGTCCGGCAGAGCTTTCGCCGACTGGACTTTAGGTCTCCCACCTTCTCAATATTTACTTATGGACAAATACTTGGGATCGTGGAATATGAGGTGAGCATGAGTGAGGTCACGCCTTTTTAAGAGTAAATACTTAGTCTATCACTATATATATTCGCGATGTGCTTTCTTAAGGGACTGACAACCGACCGAAATGTATCACAAGACCCTGGCTGCGAATTACAGTGACATAAACGAGTTTTTTTTCACAATATGATTAGGATTTGTATTGTTGAATTGCGCTTTGAAAATCACAACGGCATGTCGCGTTGCCTGACGGGCAAGACTTCATAGTGCACGAATGAGATGTGCAGAATGCTGTACGCAGTACGCTGCTATTTACTCAAGAAAAAATGCCTTTAAAATTAATCCGCACGTTATTAGGCATTCTTGATTTATTCTGTGCTTATAAAAGAGTAAAAGGAGTTCACGTTGAGAGGTGGCGTTGCCTTCGCGACTACTATTGAACGCATGTCGAGCAACGGCGCATGCGCGCGGCGCTTTCTACGCTGAATGAACTTCCAAGTAGCACACATCAAAAACCGGAAAAAATGCATTCCATAACGTTTGGGCTGTGGCATGGGCTTCGCAAGACACTGACCTACGGAGGCGGTGTCACGGCTGAAACGTTAGTAAAGGCATCTTTTCTTTTTTTAGTGAGGGCTACCCGCAAGGCATTCTCTACACACACACACACACACACACACACACACACACACACACACACACACACACATATATATATATATATATATATATATATATATATATATATATATATATATATATATATATATATATATATATATATAGTGCATTACCGACTCGTTAGTCATAAACCTGAGGCGAACAAGCAAGGCGAGCTTGATCTGTTCATTAGTTTGATGAACCGTAGTTAGGCTTGGCTCGGTAACACAGTGCGGATGGCAATCTAGTGAGCGTCGAATACTTGGCTCATTGAATCGGAAAGCAGAGCTGTAAAGCGAAAAGCGCTTGTTAGTTTTGAAGTCTTCTTCCTCGCTGTTTTCATTCACTCTGTTGTACATTGCTGCTAACATGGGTGCCTGTTAAGCGAAAGTCATCAGTAAAGACAACATGCATGTGTCCATGCCTGGACTTCCCTCTTAGTTACTCCCTGTTATTACTCTTTCAAAGGCGTGAAGTGGCATTGCGGCAACAAAGGCAGTGTATAATCAGCTAATATTCCCTATGAAATTACCTATGCTTTTCAGGAAAGCAGCGTACACTAAAGAACGTGTTGAAAGGGGGTCGTTTCGCCTCACAAAAACAGTCCTGACATCGTGCATGCCTCTCGATTGCATTATCGCCGCGCGCCCGGCACCTCCAGGTCACAAATGGCATGCACGTTATCCCTCACAAAAATTCATTTAGACAGTCTATAGACTGTCTAAACACATTTTAAAGTGTCTATAGACTGTCTAAATATATTTTTGTAAGGGATGAGCGTGAGACAGCATTCTTCATAGGAAAGTGGCGAGTGCCGAGAATTCAAGAAAGGAAACGCAAGCCAGCAGCAAAGGAGCCGGTTGAAGATCTCTCCGTCGTTGCTAACGGTGCGCGCGGCCGCGCTGGCTTCCGAGTCTGCTTGCCTACCGTTTCGCCGTCTGTTCCGTGCACACCGATCCCCGCCGCTGGCCTGCGCCAGTCAGCGAGGTGGGGGGGGGGGGGGAGGGTAGGTAGGTAAGGGAGGGGGCACTTGCTGAAGGCCTTGACAGTTTGAGAGAAACACCTATTCTCATTATTCTTGTCGGTAAAACACCGCCTCCGTCAAACGTTTGGGAGGGCAGGCGGGCCCATGGGGCATACCCCCCTAGCTACGGGCTTCGCCTCTGGACTCCTATAGGTGGCCCCGGTAGGTCTACGAAACTTCTTCCCAAGTACCACGGCCCGTACCGTATGGCCTAGCAAGCCTCGTACTTCATATACGCCGTCAAGTCGCTTGAGACTTATTGTAATCAAACAATGTCGAGACATGAGATTGTGCATATGGACCTGCTAAAGCCTCACTGTCACTGTGCAGCTGTCCGTAATTAGCCAAGATGGCTCTTTTTCGGAGGGGAATTAAATGTAATGCAAAAGAGCGGCACTACCTTGCAGAAGGAGAGAACGCTGCTCTCGTAGAAGAAAGGCGATGATTCAACAATACAAGCTTTGCGTTGGTTCTACTATTACTGGTTACGTTTCTGCGTCGTCTCTAATAGTAGAGTACTTCTTTAAAACGCTTCATTATATTACAAATGGCTGCCCTCATGCTTGCCTTGGTTTCGTTTTGTATTGCCTTCTTATGTTTGAGGTTAACTAAAATCTGGGTTCCTTTTCTTCGTTATTAAGTAATGGGTTTCCTGGTAATAAAAAATAAAACATTAGAAGTTTACTTGCTCCATTTCCAAAGGCGAAACCGAAACTGCAGCAAATATCTTGGGTGGAATGCTCCAGCGAAAAAACAAGCAACTAAATCTTCAGCAGCGTTGTACTAGCAATAATAATTGCTGGAGTTCTACGTGCCCAAACCATAATATGTCTATGAGGCGTGCCGTAGAGGAGGGCTGCGGAAATTTCGACCACTTCAGGTTCGTAAAGTGCATGTAAAACCACGAGCCTCTAGCATTTTCGCCTTGTTCAAAAATGCTGGAGCCGTCGTCAAACCTGTGCCCTTTGGGTCAGCAGCCGAGCACCGTAACCGCTGTACCACCGCGGCAAACATAAGCAATTCTGAGAGAGACAAAAAAAAAAGAAAAAAAAACCACACTGGGATTCGAACCCAGGCCCCAGCGATTGCGCGCAAACAGCCAGCACGGATTATCAACCCATTCTGCAACAGCGCGCGGCGGCTAGCCCGTGATACGCTAGCTATTATAAAGATGCTACGGTCAAGCTCTCCTTGCAGCGCTCCTTGCAAGTGTCCCCACCTTCCAAAGAGCAGGAACGGAATGCGAAAGTGAAAACAGCTGCTTTCTGTTTGCAAAAATGCGCTGTAGATCCATAATTCGATGTTTCACAGCGCAAGGAACGAGGACGACATTGGAAAACACACACAGCGGTGAACTTAAAACTGACTATATTTTCAAACATTACAGCAATATATATGCGCTCTTCACCAGGAAAGAAAAAAGAATAGAAGCAAATGAAGCACAAAAAAAATTCCAAAAAAGATCGTAGAAGCCCAAACAATTTTGAAACGTGATAAAAAGTGCACGAGTGCAGCTTCACTTGCTCTTTCGAGCAACGAAAGTTGAATTTCTCGTGATCGTAAATTATATGTGATATCGATGATGGGTTGTTGTTTCCTGCGACTAGAATTTTTTGTACACTAGGCCTGCAATTGTCGCGTGACCAAAATCACGTAACATCGCACATCTACTTATGTGGCTACAATCACGTAACAACTAGCCACGTGACTAAAAGATCACGTAAAATCAAGTAATTAGTCTCGCCACTAAAATCCCGTAACGTCAAGTAACTATTGAAGTGACGTGTTGGCGCCAAAAACTTCGGAACAACCGGGTGGCGCGGGGCAACCTCAGCGTCCGCACTGGACTCTAATAAAGATGTACTTTCTCTCTCACGTGACTAAAATCCCATCACGTAACTACTAGTGACGCGACATTTCCCCTTCAGAACCACGCAACAAGTGCGTAGTCTGGGGAACCGACCAAAAACCTGAGAAGAATAGATTATCCAAGCCTAGCCATATCCTATAATACTATACTAGCAAAAACTTTGCACCTCTAGCAATAGCTTGGTATTACTAGCAAAACCTTAGAAGAAGCTAGGTCGAACGCTAGCTAGCTCCGCTTTCGGTTCCAGCCTTACGCAACCAGTACATGCTGCGCACGTTTTCATTTGCAGATGTTTAAAATGGCATCTTATTGCGGTACGTTGAGGTGGGCTGCGAGTGCGTGCGAAAAGCTGCTCAATCACAGGATTTTCGTTTTGTAACTGGGAGCACCAGTCCCTGGACTTCCCGAAAGCTTTGATCCACACATGTCATATCACACGGACCTATCCGATGCAGCGCACATTGCTATGTGATGTTAAAGGAGAAGGCATGCTGGTTTTTTCTGTTCACGTAGGGCGATAGATATGACAAGAGATGAATAAAAATCCCAGTTTCACCGCAAGGACGATACAATGAGTGCGATAGCAACAAATGAAGTAAAGCTGCAGGCAGCTAACTCAGATTCAGTCTCGCGTAACTCTACAAAATGGTGCTGTAAGAGAACACAGCCACTCCAGGAGGAAAGGGATTTCGCACAGTCTCTTCGAGTTGAGAGCGCAGCATGTGGAAGGGTATATGAGCCGTCCGCTGATGCTTGTCGAGATAGCGATTTTGATTTCATTTAGGTTAGGGCGAAATCATTGCACTACTGTTTGAAAAAGAACAAATAAGTTTTCCTATTCTTTGATTGGCTTAACTATCTGTTGGTTTCACTAGTAGTGTCTAACAAAAAAAAAAGAACCCCTCAAAAAATTCTCCTTCATTCGTTAAGATTACGACAGACACTTGCGTTAGCCCTAAAGTAAAAAGCAACTGCAAAAACGTCTAACTTTGTCATTTAATTACTATGCCTCGCTTGTCTAAGCTTAGTTCGCTTCCTTTACGTTGCTGATTGTAGGTACCTGAGAAGATCGTAACGACATCATGAGAAGGGAGAAATAAGTTTCCACCACAATACGCGTACAAAAGTTCGAAAGAGCTTTGTTCACCATAACTTGATCGGGCGTTCTGTTCCTTAGGACGTTTATAAAAGAGCAAAGTAAGAATTACAAATGTAGATCTGAACGATGTGATACGCGTGAAGTGTTTAAACATACACTAAAAACGCATATAATAAAGAGAAAAAGAAACGGCAGCTCAAGAATACAGTCAAGAACCGAAACCGAAACGAAAGCTCTTTTTTGTTTCGGCGGCGACATCCTGTACGAAGCTGTGGAACTAAGTCACGGGCTGAAAAAAAAAAATGCTATCCGTCGCCCGGAATCGAACCGATGACGGCGCGGTGATGCCGCGCTCTGAACTTGAGCGATTAGCTCGCTCGGCCACGGTGGACGCCTTGTCGCCTGTGGTAAGCAAGGGTTTAGTCAATTTACCACAAACATTTGAACGACCACGCTTCAAAAAACGCGTTAGGGAACAATGTTATGCCAATTGCGGCAAGTTGTGAATGGCTTCAAACGAAAGCTGAGTGTCAGGACTAGATGTGTTTTCCTGACCATTAACATAACTTGCTTAGTTTATACGACAGTGACCGTTTTTGTCTCGAAAAACAGGCCACATTTTTCACCGTTTCCATAGACTCCCATTGTACAATCTTTAACTGCTCTGGGAACAAAATTGAAGCTTACTGCAACGTGATCGCTGCAGTCCTCTCGTGCGTTTAGGTTCCCAGAAGCGCTCTGTGGCCTGCGGTTTTTCAACATTCACCCTCTACACTTAATTATTCGGGAAAAACTCGCTAGTTCCATTGAAAACGCGCTAGCTTCGCGCCGGGACCGCCAGGGGCGCTGGCTGTGATGTGTCCACAAAAGCTGGATATGAGCTCCCGCAGTTGCACCTCGCCGGAAAACTGTGGTTCCACTTAAATCCTCATTCGCATGAACTTTTTATCCCCAGTTCAAATGATCCGTTAATCCACACGGACGACTTTCTGCAGCTACTCTCCGCAAGGCTTAATACTTTCTTCGCGTGTTTCTTTCCGTGGTGAGCGAAAAATGGCGTGGAAAAGAAAACACGCGAAAAATATTTAGGCATGCGTGTATAACTGCTTTCGCAGTCAATGCGACAACGAAAGACAAAAGTGAGACAATGAAATGTTTTATTTTTCTCTGTGGATATGAAGTGTTTGCTTTCTTTCATTGAATTCACTACAAAATACTCAATTCAGGTCCCGCCGCGTTGTCATATCTCGTACAGTCCTTTCTGTGAACCTGCTCCAACGGAAGCGATAGATGACTGTCATTGCACGCGCCAGCGCGCACAGCATTCTGCACGTTGTGGACAACGGCTGCATCCTGCAAAGCACACAAAGTTTTCAATTAGTCACACGTGACAGAGAAGGTGAAGGCGCACGCACGTGGCAAATACGTGTAAGATGAAATAAACGCACAAGTCTAAATTATGACAAATAATTTCACCGTGACGTCATACATCATCAAAGACGCATTGCGAGCCACATAACGCAACAGCTCAAGTGCGGCAGCCGAAGCCATCACGCCGAGGCGCCGCCAACCTACGTGCCGCGAACGAGTCGGCGAGTTTTCTGCGAGCGGCGTCGTACAGCTCGAGCAAGCCTGTCAGCTGCCACTGCCACCAGCACATCTCGAGCAGAAGAGCGACCGAACGTGGGGCCACCGCCACGAACGGCGGAGAACTGCTTGCGAGCGAGCGTCGAAGAAGCCGATGGTAATTGGCGACCAATTTCCACAAAGTTCCGAAACGCAGCTAAAGTCGGCTAGCTAAAGCACCAGCCAACCCATGCCGCTGCATTAAAGCACGCGGTATACAATCGACCTCGCTTCCGGCGACCGCAATGCATTTGGGGACTAGTCGCAGTGCAGCGGTAAGGCCTGTGCCTAACATCGCGAGCTCACAGCTCATCACCAGAGCGAATCCTCGGTGAGCGAGCGTCGGAGGGGACGTCGACAATGGCAGCCAATATCCAGGCAGTCACAAAGTACAGGCGAGCCGGCGCGCAAGCCGGCCCTCGCTGTACATTCGCGCGCGCGATATATAACACGATCGAGTCCGTTACCGGCAATCGCGAGCAGTTTCGCGCGCGCGATAGGTACGGCAGAATAAAGAGTGATTACTTGTGAAAAAATCCAACGCCGATTTGTGCCCAGCTTTAGATTGAAATCATGGATTCAATAGGCTTACTGTCTTCTCGGCCGCCATTCCAAGCCGGTGACGACGCAGTGTCGTGACTACGCCGGAGATATACAGTACGGCGTCGCAACGTGTCAAGCCCATCTCCAGTCTTCATGGGCGCGGCAAAACGTAAAAGCAGCACCACAAGCTCATAGACGCATACGTGGTTTGCACACGGAACGTATCTCTGCACACGGCCTCCATCTCCCGTGCGGTTATTCCCTTTGCAGACTAACTGATTTGCACACTTCTGCGGTTGCTCCTCAACAGTCTGTCCTTTCATCGCGCGCGCCTATTAGGCTCCGTTACTCCTCTTGCGGATAACTTTGCCTTACAATCAACCAAATATAGTGTTTGCAGGCTCTCGCCTCACTCGCACGCTCTCTTGCTTATTTTTATTATGGCTGATCATGTGCATATATTTATGTAAATCACACTACTTGAATATGAAGATGTAGCTCGCGGATCAGTATTCATTGTTTATGTTAGTATTTTCTAAAATATCAGTTTTCTTTTTTGCTGCATATGTGAATGTTTTAAAGAATCACGCAAAATGCGATAACCGAGGTGTATTCACTTGCAAAGGTTATTGCTCTTCCAACATCCTGAAAAACGTGTGCAGCGGGGAGAGCCTACCTCTGTGCTTCCCGATTCTCGTTGTAATGCTTGTCTTGCGTTCAACAGAAACATGCTTTCTGGAGAGTAAAGTTTTCAACAAAACTATTTGCTGCCAAGATACCTCCGTAGTTGTTGCGAACACACAAATATTACAGTTCTATGAGGATATGTTCGCTAAAATGAAGTGAGCGAGGCAACGTTATTAAATATTTTCCATATTGATACCCTCTGTCTAGGCAGCGCCGCGAGCAGTAGAGAGTTCCTGTCACTCGGTAGCTTCCCGGGCTTGCTTGATAACCAAAACTGATCCAAGAGATTTGAGCTGTCAGTGCGGCTCTCCAACGCACCCCTAGTTCAACCACGGGTACAGAAAGTATCTTTTGAATTCGTAATCCCAGAGTAGGTGTTTTATGGTGGCTCCTATATCATTGCGTAATTACACTTGTCCTCAGGGTGTGACTCTGCAAACATGAGATTAAGTTTTAGCGGGTGGGTTTGTGCAAGTTCTGGTTTGAAGGATCCTTCAGTCAACCGCTTGAAATCTCTTCCCGATGATACAAACAAACGACTTCTGCCACTTCTGTTATCAGTTGTGCTTACACGAAACACAGTAGCAGTAAGCAAAAGGTGTATTTTTGCACTGTTGCTTAGATTTTTTTTAAATAAAGAGACCAATTAAATATGTGGTGGAGCATTTTGCCACCCGCGCATCTCTTTAGAAGTTCACTAACAGCTGACCGACTAGCGTGAACTGTCGTAAAATAACACATTTAGAAGTTTACGGTTGAGACGCATTTCTAGGCAAGAAGTGAATGATGTGGCAACACTGGATAAGTAGTCGAAATCCCTGCTCCGGCTCTGAATACATGCGACGATTTACGCAAGAAAGATATAGTCACGAGATAAAAACAAAAATTATCCATTACACTGTCCATGCACTTTTTAGCCTTCAAATCTTTACTGAGGACTTCAACCAAGCTGAGTTATCTTTTAGCTACGCGGATTGCACTTGATACACAACTTCTCTCTGTTTTCTTGATTCTGTTCAACCTATTTTCCGTGAAGGTGTACAAATTTCGCCTCCCCAGGGGTACAATTTACGCAGACGGTGTCACTTTCAGTAGAAATGACGATATTCAGTTACCTAAGCAATGAAGATCCACTAATATCCTTGCTCAGATCCGGTTTTACCGAGTGTCGGTTTGGTGGAAAGTCAACGTATGCACGGAAACAGCTAATCGAAAATGTATTTTGCTAGACATTGCAAGAGAAAATGAAAGTGATAAACAATACATACTGCTAGAATGATGAATTTTTTACTGGCGCAAGCCAATAAAAAATATACATGGATCGTAACAATTTCCACCTAATGGAATGTTTCTTTTTCTATCATTCACGAAGAACAAAATCAACAATGGCTAGCTCTCTGTGCGTTCTACTGATTTACATTCGTACTTTCCGAAGAAACATATGGAGCTGTGAGTCAACACTGAGCTGACACATTATTTACGCTGTCTTGATTCGTAGAGAAAACACCCACATAAGATTCAAGTGCTATGCTCTGTTTATGTATATGTCTCGCTCCTCTTCACAATGACTCCTAGCAACCACAAAAAAAAAAAATCCAGTCAAGCTAAAGTAGCGATTCATACCTCTGCAATGGTCGTGCTTCAAAGCAGAAGTGATCCAGCAGAGATCCAACTGTACCTCGCCTTTCATCCGACGCAGGCACGCACACATATCCATCTTGTTAGATGATTGCTGACTTATAATCCGGCAAATGGTTCAGTAGTCTTGAAGCTGTCGTAAAGTTGGTGTAGCGTGGTTCTTGAACTAGTTCCGAAAGTTGCTCCCGCTCCTAATTACAGAAATGCGCCCGAGATTCGGGGAAATAATGACAGTGCGACGCCTCACGCGAGTCATTGTAGCACAATACAGCAACGCGTATTATACTGCAGGCTGGCGTAGCACATGTTTCCGCAGCCCAGTATTTCAGTGGATAGACGAAGCGAGTAATGTAGCGTTACCTTTCTACATTCACGGGGTCTGTCGCTGCATATGTTAATAGACTATTATCGGGCCTAGAAGCGGCTATTTGACGTGGCCGCAAAAATGCACCAGCCCAGGAGCTAGAGAAATATTTAACTGCGCTTTATAGGCTAGAGAGATCGCCGGCGCACAGGCCTCGTAAAAGCAGGAGTATATGGTCGCGCTTCAATAAAGGCAATCTGTGCTTATTCACGCGTTAGCATGAACGACGACATTAGGATACAGTTTGTCGTTCTACATCGAAGTCGCGCCGAGAGCGGCGCCAGAAACCAGCATATCTATGAAATTAGAATGGGGCTATATATAAGAGCCTGAAAGAGTGACGCTGGGCAAATTCAAGTTTTGCTCGCGGTCTTTGCACAAGCCTTTGAAAGCATTGTATATGGGTCGCGCCGTGCTAGCGTTTTAAATTGTCAACGCTCTTTAACAGCGAAGCAGTGTATGCTGAGTCGGAACGGATCTCCGTTTCACAGGTGCCACAGAAAATGGAGAAGCCGCACTTCCCACCGCTGGTCCACTAACAATAAAGTAGCCTCAGAAAAAAACGCATGTGCCACAGAAATGGGGAAAACCGCACTACTCACCACTCGTCCACTATAGAGACGGGCAAAGCGGCTCACTTAAGTGACCGGCTCGGAACGGCTCAGCTCACTGCAATGAACAGGTTCATTTCAACTGCTCACCCGCTCACCGGTTCAACTAACCGGTGAGAAAGGCACAAATGCAAAGCACATATTCAAGCAAGCGGTTCTATGACAGGTATAAACCTGAAACTAAAGTTACGTCGCATGTGCTTCATGTCCGATGCTTGTTCGTACAATTTCGTAAACGTAGCATCGTGTCCCATTAAATCAGTCATTTTAACACGAAAGTGTTTTATGCCGGGGTCCACCAAGTACATCCGTCACAGATATGACGTTGATAAAACGGACGCCAACGGTGAGAAACAAAAAACAAGAAAAAGATGCCCCGCTAGGAATCGAACCAACGACGTTGTGGCCGCGACGGCAAGCGCCCGACGCCCTAACGACTAAGCTAACTCGGGAGATGCTTGACACGGCGCGAACACGCCTTATATCTTTCACACATTCTCTTTCGCGGCGGGCGTAGCGGGGCGGTGCTACCGTCTGTGAGATGTGAAAAGAAGTAATGCTTCACGATCGACACTTACTAGCGCTTACTCCGAGATTGCACGCGATATCGGAGGTCATGGTTAAAGCGTCTCGATACCGGAGAGGTAAACTGGCCGCGCTGGCGTCGCTGAGGCACCCTTGACGCAGTTACGTTCTTTGCCTTTGGCTTCGTGTTAGCGTGCGTCGGCTCATCGGAGTAGTGCAGCTTCCACGTGCACCAACGGGAATTCTCCGCCGCCGACTGCTTCAATTGCGAGAGCACCGACTAACAAAACTGCTGCAATATGCGTTGCAGGAAGGACGCGATTTCGACGGGCAAATGTCGTGCTTTGGTGGAGCGAGAGCAGCGCCTGCGAGAGAGACGCCAGCGAGACGCACGCGTTTGCGGCTCAGGCTACGAACCTCTACCTCCCGTGTTGCTGAAGCGCAGTGTGTGTTATGTATGCATGAGCACAGGCGTCGGCTACCCATTACTAGAAAGCGCACACCCTGCCATTTCTCTCGTTAATTGACGACGCTTTGAAGAAGTGCATACCGGGTATCAGTGTTGATTATGACCTTGTTGATATCATCCTTACGCGGGATTCACGATTCGCTGTGTCCAAATATATGTTCACACCATCAGCTACCACAACGGTTTAATCATGATCATGGGCGTTAGTCGTCGCGATAGAGACATGCTGTCAACATGGGTGCATCCACGTCAAACGGTGCTATAGCTGCCAAACACGAATAGACATTGTACAAGCTCTCATATATCACTACACAATAAGCACTACTTCTGTGAAGACACGTTTCACTTTCGTGTTATACCGATTCCTATGATGGAGGGATCAGCCATGTATTTTTTTAAACATTAACCCTTTATATCCCGGGCGCCACATTTTACAGCGAAAGCTGTTATGAGATCATTTCACCGGCCGTTTTTGGCGCCGCAGTTGTCCGCCGCCGCCGCCGCCGCCGGTGTCCGTAACCAGTATCGCTCGAATGAAGAAAAAATTCCAGGATGGAAAGAGGTTCGAACCTGGGCCCTCTGCGTGGGAGCCCAGTATTCAACCTCTGAGCCATGCCGGTACTTGAAACTGCTTTGCAAAAAGGTCCTATACAGGCTTCATGTCGAGAAGGAACCACATTAGCATATGCAATATAGCGTGGTAGAAGAGTAAAATAAGCCCCAAGCGTCGCACAACGCGATTTCTGTAACCAGGCGCACAAAATGCGAATTGCGCAACGAGTAGGTTGTTGAATGCTTCCAACCCATTACAAAGGGCTCTGCCATAATTCTTCATCGTCATCAGGCACAGCATCAACAAAGCGCGCATAATGCCTTACATGCGTTTAGCAAGTACCAATGCTCTCCGTAGATTGACGAAAAATGGCACATTGCCTGCTGCCCTACTTCTAAAAAATTACAATGTTATAGCATAGTGGGTTCCTCGAAAGTGCACTTGTGTTGGTTGCCAAGGAAGCCCATAAGCGCATGATCGACTTCCTCGGGGTGTCAGTAAATTACAATGATTTATAGCGTAGTGGGTTCCTCGTAAGTGCACTTGTATTGGTTGCCAAGGAAGCCCATAAGCGCAGGATCCATTTCCTCGGGGTCTCAGTAAACCTCTTCGCCCCCCCCCGTCTCTCTTCCACGTCAACGTATGGTATACAGCATGACGGGAGAGGGAAATAGCGGACAAATACGCAAACCTAATGCTTCATGAACCAATATTGGAAACTGAGAAGCATTTACAGTATGGTTCACTCAACGTACGTGCACGCTTGGGCGAGCCATTTTTAATGGAGGAGTCACCTCAATTGACTGCGTACCACAGCTGTTAACAGAGACTTCCGAATCCTGCCACACCGAGTTCAATTTTTTTGAAAGTATCTTAAGCTGATCAACATTGTCATGGTTATTTCCCTAAATTAAACTCTACCTCCGCGTGTCTGAAATAGGAGAGATATACAAAAAATCAGAAATATCGAAAAAGTTTCCCCGTTTACATTTGTTAATTAGTAACTATCAATGATAATTAGTAACTATCGAGTATTTTTTTGTTTTCATTTTGTAATGTAGACCCTTGTTTGAGCAATACACACCATCGATATAGTTACTTCGAAATGACACTTCTATTCCACGGCTATTTGTCCTCGCCAAGAAGAGAATGCTGACTTGTACTGTATGGCAATTCCTCAACATATGTTGTAGCGGACCATCGACAGTTACCTCGTCTTCAACGCCCGCATCCCGACATAGACTATCAGCTGTTCTCCCAAAACCTGCTGTTTACCTGCTGTCAACTGCGACTGCACATCAAAACTCAGCTTTCGAAGTAAACATAGCATTAACATTAAAAAAAGTACTCCTGTTGCCCTTATTTTAATGGCTACCGTGATGAAGAACTAAACACTTCGCACCTAATTTTTTTGCGTATCTGCAAGGCTTATAGCAGTTGGATCTACCACTCCCTGCTTGTATTTTAACCAAAAGCCCGAAGGCCACACAGTGAAGAATTCTCACTTACCTCACCTCAAGCCTAACTCCTACACTACTAATTTGGTCAAGCGTTCTCGGCAAAAGAAAATCAAGCTAGTCCGTCAAGTGACTAGACGAGGAACAACTTCACCGTGTGTACACGATAACCTCACCAATCACTTCTATGCTTTCATCTACGCTGCTCTGCTCTACTTCGAAACGGAAGCCGCACACAAAGACTGAATAGGAAACAATAAAGTGCGAAAATTGTTTACGCATTTCTTAGCGGCACTCAGCATTATCCCTTACCTTTGCGAGACGGCTAGCGCTTGAGTGACGTATGTGGACGCTCTGCTGACGAGTATAGCAGAGTTACCTCCTACCTCATTAGCTGACTAGATGAATGGTTCGCGTCGTTTCGTCAGGCACTTCCCACTTGCTCGAGAACAAGCTGTACGATAATCGCGTCTTCCGCTCCCGAAAGGCTCCTTGATCGTCACGCACTAACAGCAGCAGCATTGGCGGCTGCTGCTTCAACAAAGGCAATTTCCTTTCGGCGTCTCTCTTGCCAGAAACAGCGCCGGAAAGGCGCCGAGGGACCTTCGTGAGGCAATCATCTCGTTACGAGTTGCTCCCTCCGATGAGTTGTTTAGTGCTGTGCACCTCTTCTTTTGTAAGTTATTCCTGTGTCCTCAGGCCTCCTGCCTTTTTTTGTTTTATACTCTTCCTGTTGTCCTCGGCTGACGAAAGGACGATGATAACGGTGATTACCAAGTCTATTGTCACTGACGCCAACACTTCGTTCACTTGTATGTTTCTGGAGCCTTGTTCCTTGCGTATCAACTTAGTGCAACGGGAGCATAAAGAAGAAAGGAGGTGTGTTGGTGCGATTGCCACTTAATAGGGCTGCCAGAAAGCTGTGCATCGCCGCTTACGACGGCGCGATTCGCCTTACTTTACGAGTGCTTGTATATGTGTTTCTGTGTGGTTGTCGAGTTCTGGACGCCAATGTGCGATGAGTAGGGCGGTGTGTGTCTATCAAATTGCCGGGGACGCAGTTTGCGTCGGCACCCCTCAGAGGACTGTTCCCTAATGACAACGCGTCAGCTGCCTGCAATGGATACGTCAATCGACAAATAACGTGATGCGTTGAAACGTGGGTCCTCTCGCTCATCGGATTCGCTTCTCTCTTCTCACCCACCACTTGTTTAGTTAATTGTCCTCGTTTCGCACCCGTCAAATCATACCTGTGTGGTTGCATATGCAGCTGTGATTTCTCAAATACTCTTCTTATTGTGTTCTTGTTACGCATTCAGGCTTATTCATAACAATTGCTAAGGGCTCTTTTTGGGATGACATTCAGTGTTCTTATCGATTCACCCTAACACTCGGTACAGTCAGATACTTTGTCCATGAGGTGTATCCAAATTTTGCTCTCATGAAATTATTTATCGTATGTGAAGCAACAAATGTTCAAATGGCAAAATGAGAAAATGGGTACATACTTGATGTCTATTTCACCCTGTTTTACGAGGTCCTGGAGGGTCGCAGTAATAAATTCTTTGTGCTGTTTTGTTGGGTCATAATCAAGGGGTTTATAGAATTTCCTGTCCTGCAATTGCCGTACGCCTTCTTTGATGTAGTCCTCCTTGTTGAGAACGACTATTCCACCGCCCTTATCAGCTGGTTTTATAACAATATCCTCACGATTGCCTAGCGCTAAAAGTGATTCCTGCTCCTTTCTAGACAAGTTAGAGGTGCCGGGTTTACTAGCCTTATAAGCTTCTATAATATCCCTTGTACCGCTTCAATGTATATCTAAGTGTTTGTCTCTCTGGGGGTCCGGAGTCCACTGTCTCCCTGTGGCGCGATGGAATTCTGGTTTTCTATTCTGTGATTGGTTGGAGAAGAATTCTGCTAAGCGTAAATTTCGTGCAAAATTATCAAGGTCCCTTAATAGTGCAATTTCTGCGTATCTTCCATTATTTGGACAGAATGTAAGTCCGCGAGACAATACTGAGCGCTCATCCGTGGTGAGTTCGGTGTCGGATAAGTTGATGATGTTTTCGCCCGCATTCTTATAATCTTTTTGATGTCTGGGTGAGTTTGGTTTTTTATTGTGACAGCCTAATGCTGGTACAGGTGGCGTGTCTGTGTGAGTTGATGCCCTGTGTGATGTAATGCCATCGCGAGTTAGTTTTTTAGATTTCATAGCGGCTATTTTATCAGTTAGATTTCTTTCGAAAATAACTAGTTCAGTGGCCTGTGATGCGGAAAGGGTACCCATATCCCTAGCCCGACGTTCCTCGACCCTCAGCGACAGCAGCGTTTTCTCACAATGTTCAACTAATAATTTGGTTAGATCCAGTGAGGCCGAATTCAGAATGTTTTTCCATGTTATGATTTCAGGATAGACGATACGCGCAAGCCTCTCGGTGGAACACCAGCTTCTATATATGTTTTGAGCGTCTTGACATGAAGGTCATGCCGTACGCGCTTACCTACCAATTTTCTAATTTTGAGAAAGCTTAACGAATTTTCATGTGAAGAAGTCGCTGTACAGCGTGAGGGCGAGGGTATCGGGTGGATTGCACGGCCATTATATCAATCCGCGGGAACGCGACGAGCAGAGCCACAATGCCTCCGGAGATCATACCTGTTCGTAATTGGAGTTGTGCAGGCGTTAATCTTCGGTCCGTGCATCGATGAGGTGCACACGTTGGTCCTGGGTCCCTGCACCGATGGGGTGGTTTCGAGATGTTCCGCAGTCTGTGGGCGGCCGGTAGCATTCAGCTCGGTAGTGTCGTCTGGCGTGCACCGGTATTTGGATGTTGGTTCCTCGGTCAATGGTTGAGGTTCCGGAGAGGCCTCACTGCTTCCCTCGTTGCGGTGATGGGAAGCAGGCGCTGCTGGGAGTCGAGTTGTTGGTACTCCTCGCTCCTGATGGGCCCTAAGCAAACTTTTTCTCCCTCCCGCTCCTTCTCTCTCTCTGTCACCTCCTTCCCCTCTCATTTGATGTCCATATAAACACGGAAATATGCACGAACATTTCGTCTTGAGAAAGGTCAGGCTCTGACCGAAACGTCGACGTAATAAATGAAGTTTTCTTGAAGTGCCACCTCTCATACTTATATATATATATATATATATATTATGCTCTCCTAACCTGTTTGACATACTCTAATATGAACCGACCGCTAGCCAATGTAGGCCAACGGTCCAGACAGTTTGTAATAATTTCTTTGGATTTGTCGGTAAAATTGAAATTGACGAAAATACCTGCGAGAATGAATGTGTTTCACCATGATAGAAGATGTGAGCTTTTTCCAAGGCTATCTGATTTTATCGATATCAGATTTTTCCTGCACTCACGCTGCGCACACGAGGAGCAAAAAGCTAAATTATCAGAACAAAAGACAGCAGCGTTTCAAGGAGGCCTTGCTAATTGTTGACCGGTGCATTTGGTGTAAACGACTTGATTCTGTAATAGCAAGCAACCACGCAGCCTTCTTTGAACTGGCGAGAGTGCGCATGAACTCGGGATGTGTTGTCTGTATAAGACGCTTTAAAAACTGGCAGTCTGTTGAATTTCTTTTTTTTTTGTCTCTGCCGCGATGCACGAAATTGCTAAATAAAGGTATATAGAAACAGAGAAAAATGAAGCATAATTCGCATTTACGCATGCAGATCAGTACGAAGTCGGAAATAGTTGCTTTCATTATGTTATCAACCTTGTACATACATATACAATAATGAACGAACATCATTCCATTCAACGTATCCTTTCTGAAACGCGTCAATATCAAATTCTTGTTTCTGGTGGCTATTTTTGGTGCTTGTATGTACCCATTTTCTCATTTTGCCATTTGAACATTTGTTGCTTCACATACGATAAATGATTTCATGAGAGCAAAAATTGGATACACCTCATGGACAAAGTATCTGACTGTACCGAGTGTTAGGGTGAATCGATAAGAACACTGAATGTCATCCCAAAAAAGCCCTTAGCAATTGTTATGAATAAGCCTGAATGCGTAACAAGAACACAATAAGAAGAGTATTTGAGAAATCACAGCTGCATATGCAACCACACAGGTATGATTTGACGGGTGCGAAACGAGGACAATTAACTAAACAAGTGGTGGGTGAGAAGAGAGAAGCGAATCCAATGAGCGAGAGGACCCACGTTTCAACGCATCACGTTATTTGTCGATTGACGTATCCATTGCAGGCAGCTGACGCGTTGTCATTAGGGAACAGTCCTCTGAGGGGTGCCGACGCAAACTGCGTCCCCGGCAATTTGATAGACACACACCGCCCTACTCATCGCACATTGGCGTCCAGAACTCGACAACCACACAGAAACACATATACAAGCACTCGTAAAGTAAGGCGAATCGCGCCGTCGTAAGCGGCGATGCACAGCTTTCTGGCAGCCCTATTAAGTGGCAATCGCACCAACACACCTCCTTTCTTTATGCTCCCGTTGCACTAAGTTGATACGCAAGGAACAAGGCTCCAGAAACATACAAGTGAACGAAGTGTTGGCGTCAGTGACAATAGACTTGGTAATCACCGTTATCATCGTCCTTTCGTCAGCTTTTTGTTGAGGAGCATCTACATGAAAAAGAAGTAAAAGAAGTAAATAGTTAATTCAGACGCGCAATACAGAGGTGCGTAGTAGGTAAAACACAAGCTAAACATGTACAAATAGAACAACAAGAAAACGTCACCCATTGCGAAATGAAGGCGAGCAACCCGTTCGTTGGCAGAATGCGCTTCTCTCACAAGTAATTGTAACGTTCGGCTTTCTTCGAGCAATAATTCGGGAATGAAGAGCGCACATATTACCGCAAAGCTGCAGTCAAAGCATTTTCTTTGCCGGAAATCGGGTCACATCGCTCACAACGAAGCGCTGTTGTGCACGTTTGTATACGCGCCGACAACCGCCTATCCACACTAGCGCGGCGACGGTGCTGCCACCTGTAGACCGATCTCGCGGCGAATAGCAACACGTTGTAATATCACGCGAAGGACGGCAAGCAGCTCGAAACTTGCAACGCGCTGCCCAAGCAGAAAGGACACACGGAACGAACATACACAGGATGAGCGCGAACTAGCAACTGTCACAGCTCGACAGTTGAAGCGCGCTGGTCAAATACAAAGTAATAATAATAATATCTGGGGTTTAACGTCCCAAAACCACGATATGATTATGAGAGACGCCGTAGTGGAGGGCTCCGGAAATTTCGACCACCTGGTGTTCTTTAACGTGCACCTAAATCTAAGTACACGGGCCTCAAACATTTTCGCCTCCATCGAAAATGCAGCCGCCGCGGCCGGGATGGTCAAATACAAAGTAGGACGCACGAAACGAAGACACAAGTATACACAGGATGAGCGCGAACTGTCACAGTTTTAACTTATTTGTTTGTGAGCAGCGCGCTCCTTTCGCAAAAGCGGCCACTGCAGTGAGCGAAGTGACCTTCGTGCTCTCTGTAATTTAAACGCAAACTTGCGGTGAGAGCGCAAGACGTACAAGATAACCGCGCGCGCAAGAGCGACCACGCCCTTCGCGCCAGCTCGCTAGTGATAACGAAAACACGCTGATGTACCACCGATCTCAATGGTGTATGTAAATAGCACGCCGTTAGTATGACGAAGATCGTGCTGTCTGTGGCGTTGTCGTTTCGCGCTGCGCGCTGGGAATCGAGGGGTTGTAAGTTCGACTCCCGGTGACGGAACTTTTTCTTCTAGTTTTAGGGGCGACGCTCCTTATAGCGAGACCTGGTCGGTTGTCGGTCGTCGATCCATCCGGCGTACCCCGTAGTGTTCCCTTATCGTACAATAGAGGGCGCTGTCCCATAGAGATGCATGTAAACTGCAGTTGAGTGACGATATATTAGATGGCGCTGTACGCATTCTGTATCGTCATCTCCATTTCTCGTCTCGTTTCCGAGAGGGCGCGGTCCCATAGACATGCGTACAATATGGCGGTTGGGTGAAGGTACGCTGGATGGCGTTGGCGGTATTGCTGCTCTCCGATTGGCTGCTGCGCGGGCTGCGCAGGGATCTCTCATTCCCCGGATCGTCGCCGTACGAGTGCGCTTGCCGGATCGTGCTGCTTGGCGGACCATGGACGACGAGGAGCGCCGGGTGGAGAAGGCCGCTGCGGCTCGTGCTAGTCGGCAGGATCCCCAGGTGCGAGCTCTAGAGGCCGCCGCGAAGCGAGCGCGGCGCCAGGCGGATCTCGAGGCGGTGCGCGCCCGCGAAGCCGCCGCCAAGCGCGCGCGGCGTCAGGCCGATCCCGAGACGGTGCGCGCCAAGGAGGCCGCTGCGAAACGTGCGCAGCGATAAGCGGACCCGGAGACGTCGAGGGCTCATGCTACGGCTGCAAAACGTGCGCAGCGAGAAGCGGACCCGGGACTGCGAGAGCGGGAAGCGGCTGCGAAACGTGCGCATCGAGATTACTGCTGGGCGAAACCACTGAAGATTTCACGGTGTAACCATGATTGCTTCACGAGCTTCGCCCCAAACTCTTCATCATTCACCCCGTGGATATGCTGTGATTTTTTGCTTTGCCATATATTAGTCTTTATACTTTACAACGTCATATCCGTGACGGAAATGCGTCAGTGGAGCCGTGGTGGACCCCGGGATAAAACACTTTCGTGTTCAAATCATCACTTCAGCACGTCAAAACAACGCGCCATCATGACACCACAGGTAGTCAAAACCTGTGACGACACAAAGGTGACGTCACATGATTACTTCATCACACAAAATAGGTGGATAGCAAAATCGTGGCTCTCGCAAAGGAATGTAGGCTACGGCGCCCGTCTGCATCAACTTCCGGTTCGAGATGTACCGCCGAACAGGCACTCTTGCTAGCGCCGTGGCTTTCTGTGTGTTCAATCTAGCAGTCGCGGTCCCTTTTTCTGCCACATTACTGCATAATAGTTTGGAGAGCTGTGCAGCTTAGTTGAATAACAAATTCAATCACTACGAGATAGTTGTAAAGGTGCAAACGATCATTTCTTCATTCAAGTGGCATGCACTTCGGACACATGCATGTTGCTTCGCAGCAAAAAGGGTGTTTTCGCGCATGTTTTGTGACCTGTAAACATCTGTTGCACATCATAGTGTCATGAAATATCCGCCCAATCTGTTTTCATGTTCGAACTCTTAAAATTATTTACGTACTTTTCTGTGGCAAAGATACCATATCTGGTTCCGTATAGTGAATGGCAGTGAAATGTTTCTTACTCTAAAAGTGAACAATTAACTCTCGCAGTTTTGCGGTTTTTCTTTTCGGCTTCTGAATCTTCCTTTACGTGAGATGTCGTTGCCTCGCGCACTCGGGCATTGTGTTTCAATGCATGTGAAATTCTGCGCACTGAACATAAATTTGTCTTTCAAGTTCCACTAAAAGGTAACTTGGCACTTCCCGCTTGCAAGTCTCTGAAATACTAAAGACGCCATACTACGCAACTCGCTGCTTCGAAGGTGACCTCGATCGTTTTCCGTCCTACGATACCAGTAACTGAGAGGCCGTTTTGTTCCGTTGGCTTTTTATGCGCTCAGCAGTATTTATAAATTTGACAAAAAATAGGCAATGCAAGTGCATATACTGTATCGGCGTATTCGATCGGGCAGAGTTCGCATACTTTTGTCGGAAGTCTAAGTGATCTGGGACCGTACGTGTGTTGACATTTGGCACTGTGTGTTCATATGTGCGAACGAAGCTGACGCAGCCACCGTTTGTGCTCGAAAATACTAAATCAAGCTAATTCTTCATAATAAATCGGCGTATTTTAAAGCATAACCGTCTACATTCACTCGCATGCGGCGCTCGAGACGCACCTCTCACCGCTCCTCGTGTTTGCCCATTTCTAGTTCTCGCTTCAAAATTTTAGAATCAAATTTTATTGTTACGATGAAATAAAGTTATTACAGACAGTATACAGAAGGAGGTCCCGTAGTCGGAGACTGAATTGGGACCTCCTGCAAATGATCAACATAAAAACAAATAAGACATAGCTTCGACAGGAAGGAAAAAAATACAATGATCATAATGGTATAGGTGATCAAGCACATTTCATGATACAAAGAAAGCATGTAAACACGAGACGTATTTAAAACGAAGAAAAAAAGAAAAAAAATCACAGCATATCCACGGAGTGAATGATGATGAGTGGGCGAAGCTGCGGAGGTTCATCGGTAAATCGTGAATCTTCCGTGGATTCTGCCCAGTACATCATCACCGACGTGAGATCGGGCGCGTTTATACTAAAGGTTCGATGAGTTATGACGACTTGCAGCTCACTTTAATTTTACATGTACGCTGTGAATTTTCATTGTTTAGAAAACCATTGCTTTAGAAAACATCTGGCGTCTTTCGTTAAGCAGCTGACGTCTTTTCGTTTTGCTTTAGAAACATCTGGCGTTCTTTCGTTTTGCTTTTACAAAACATCTGGCGTCTTTCGTTGGTTTATTTCATCAATCAACGGCGTTTTGAACAAAATTTTTATTGTTTAATCACGCACAGGAGAAATCTCACCAGGCACTACCTTGGAGGTAAACAATGGCTGCTTATGGGAATGAGACACAGAAGAAGTCGGCTTTTAGCTAACACTTACACTTCTACTTCTACTAACGTTTCCTACTGGAACATGCCAATGGCTGCTAATGGGGAATGAGAGACAGAAGAATTCGGCTTTTAGCTAACGCGCACGCTGCGAATTTTTTATTGTTCAACAACGCACAGGAAAAATCTCCCACCGGCACCACCTTGGAGGTCAAAGCGTAAGACAGGTTACGCACTACGACTACGACTACGAGGGACGAACGGGTGCCGCCTTAAGGAGCTTCGCCCCTAAAAAAATAAGTGACAGCATGCTTTAGGGGCTATGGGAATGAAATGCTACGTGTTGTTGTATGGGTTGACAAAGAGCTTTTTTAATTCTTTTACAAATGAATGTAGATTCATTGATTTTAGGATGGATGGCAGTGAATTCCATATGAAAAGTGAGCTAAAATGTGCGGTTTGTTTGCCATAGTTGGTGTGGGCTTTCGGTAAGATGAAGTTTTTGCGGAAAGCAAATCTAGTGTTGTTGGTATTGAGAAGTGAGGGGGATGAGATGATGGAAATGGGAAATACCTCAATGATATGCTTGAATAACCAGATGGCTAGATTATGCTTAACCATATCGCGCGCTGTAAGAACATTGTAGATATAGAATAGTTGTTTGGAATTGGTGTAATATGAACTAGGAGTGACTATATTATTGCTTTGTTTTGAACAGTCTGTAACAGTGCGAGGTGAGTGTTGTAGGTAGTACCCCAGGTAGTCATACGGTAGTTGATGTGAGAATGAATAAATGCGTAGTATAGTGACAAGAGAATGGGACGTGAAATAAAAGGGCGAGACCGAATGAGGATGCGTATACCATAAGACAGCTTTTTCTTGACATCTAAAATATGGCTGTGAAATTTTAAGTTTCTATCTAGTCTGACGCCCAAGTAAACAGTCATTACTATCATGGATCAAATGATTTGGGATACTAATCGTGGGAGCCGGTACTAGCGATCGCTGATGTGATGAAAAGACAATAAATTGGGTTTTTTTAGGATTGAACTGTAATTTGTTTAATTTACACCACTGTAATATATTGCGAAGATCAGTGATTTGCTTATTTATTAAACAGTCTATGCTATTATCGGAACTAAAAATCGTCATATCATCAGCGTAGAGCAAACATACATTTACAGTGAATGATAAAATTAGGTAGAGCGTTGATATAGATTAAAACCAAAAGTGGGCCCAGAATGGACCCTTGAGGTACTCCTATGTTTGTTGTTGTTTGTTTGGAGTAAGTACCAGAAATACTGACCGTTTGGTTTCTATTAAGGAGATAACTACTAATGAATGACTGAGCAGGACCACAGATGTCCATTGCTTCCAGTTTTATAAAGAGTATCTGATTGTTGATAGTATTTTGTTAGGTCAACAAAAACAGATCCAGCAAAACAGCCATCGTCAATCGCCTTCTTCAGAAATTCAGTAAGAAATGACAAAGCGAGATCAATAGAATATCCTGTTCGAAAACCAAACTAAAAATTAGTAGGAATGCTAAACTTGAGAAGGTAATTGGTTAAGTGCTTTTCAAATAATTTCTCAATTACCTTGCTGAGGAACGAGAGCACACATATAGGCCGGTAGTTCGTTACCAATGAACGGTATCCTTTTTTAAATGCTGGGGTAACTTTAGCACGCTCAAGTCTGCGAGGAAAAGTCCCCTTTGTAAATATCCGATTAATGACATCTGCAAGAATATTAGATATAGAGAGAGAAATCAGCTTTATGTGTGATGGACTAATGTCATCTAGACCAGCGCTAGCGGTTTTTAGATTCCGAATTACGGTGGTTACTTCGTCGGCAGAAGTAGGGAACAAATTGAACGACTGGGGTAAGCGAGTGATTTCGTAATCTAAAACTTGGTCCGATCGCAGATTGTTGGAAAAACAGAAGTCACTGAATGCATCAGCAACGTCACGTGGATTTGAGTGCACAATGCCATGATGAATTGTTGAAGTAATGGTTCCTCGGCCGCCGTTTCTGTTTAGAAAAGAATTTACTAATTTCCATTTCTTATCAGAGTAATTACCACATTCCAATATTTTCTGTTCGAAGTATTTTCTTTTCGCACTTTTTAACTGCGCACAGAGATCGTTACAGTATTTCTTGTACCTTACTCTTAGCTTGATATTAAAAGGCTGTTTTTTTTTTTTGTAAAGATTCTCGCGTCTGCGCATTGCTTTAAGAAATTTATCAGTTAGCCATGGGTTTCGAGGTGACGCAATGACCCTCTTGCATTTTTTCCTATGCGAATGGGAATGGAATTAATGTAATATTAAAGAAAAAAAGAGCGAGAATGCTTCTTGAGTGTCGGTGGTTTTCTTTACAGCGAGCCAGTCTGATTTTCTAATGGTCTCGATAAGTGCTTCCTTATCCAACACAAGTTTGTGAAAGCGTGCAGAACGGCAAATGGGAGTTGAAATAGTTTTAAGAATAATGGGATAATGGTCGGGGATATCACCGGTAAGAATGCCTGCTTCAGGAGGGACTAAAAGGTTAGACAGCGCATGGTCAATCGGTGAGCTTCCGCCGTCATGAGGAAGATGCGTAGCTTGAGTAATTAGGCATTCGTAACCGTAACTTTGATAGCAGCTAGAATATGTCGTGAAGTTAGCGTACGAGGTATCAAGCAGGTTGACATTCATGTCACCAACGATAACTACATTTTTATTTTCTTATGGTAATGATTCAAGCACATTCT
Organism: Rhipicephalus sanguineus; assembly: GCF_013339695.2. NCBI lineage: Eukaryota > Metazoa > Arthropoda > Arachnida > Ixodida > Ixodidae > Rhipicephalus > Rhipicephalus sanguineus. Next base: position 37,319 of record NW_023616125.1, read on the forward strand.
CTAAGGCGCTGCAAAAATCAGTAATGGAGGTAGAGGGCGAACGATGAATACAACCCAAAATAAAATTTTTGTTGTTGATGTTAAGCGACGAATGATCGAATTCTACCCATACGGCTTCACAGTTATAAAATTTAGTGCAAGCTCATGCCGTCATTTGAACGCCAGGTTTGATACTACATAAATGGCTGCTCCACCATGGTTGCTTGATGGTTTGTGTGTGTATTCAGATGAGTAGTTGGGGAAGCCGAAAAGATCTTTATCAGCGTCACAAAGCCAAGTTTCGGTGACACAAATGATAGGAAACGGCTTTGTGATTGTTGAGAGAAGATTTTCAATGTCGTCCTAATGTTTACGTATACTACGGGCATTGTAATGAATAAGTGAACATGAGCTGTTAAAAAGAAATCGATCTAAATCCGAAGTGTTTAGGTACACTGACATGGTGAATCAGATACAGCGATGGCGAAAAAAACAATAGCGTATGCGTGAACAGCAACAAAAAACAGGGATATCTAGATTATAAAAGAGAGGTCAGATTCCTTAGCAATGCGGTAAACCTGACTGTCCGTAGTTTTCCTCGCTTTAATTGCACAATTCTCTGTCCATAAATATTTCCAGTTATTGGCTTTCTTTAAAGTTTGAGCCTTGGTGAATAATGATTTATTCAATGGCGTTAAGTGGTCATTCACGTACACAGGGCTGTCGATTGCGGAAGAGATACCGAGATCGCCAAGACACAACTTAGCTTTACGTGCCTTAGAAATGAATTCATTTTTCTTCGAACGCGAGCAAAACCTGGCAATAAGATTCTTTTAAATGCGAAGTATCTCTTGCTCGGGGGTATGTAAGGCGGCGTGGTAATCCGCACGCAGCGTTGTAGTCCGCACTCACACTACGCATGCGTGACTCTCCTCCTTCCCTCTCTCCAACAGCTACGCGTTACTCTCTCCACTTCTCTGCCAGCACCTGCTTGCGCTTCTCCTGCGTTCTCGCTTCTGCTCTCACGGCGCATACGCTACCCTCCTCCTCTAGTCTCCTCTCCTTCAAATAGCAGAGCGCTGCGCGCGTTCATTCCAGCGCTTGCCTCGGTTGGCTCCTCTGAAATGCGGGCTCGACATGCCGAAATTCTGTCCTGCGCAGCGCCGCAATGAGGGGCCAGCGAATGCGCGTCCCCTCCCCCTCTTTCTCCTCTCCTACGCTGCCTCTCTCTCGCGCGTCTGTCGACGTTCCCCGCACGCCCTGTGAGAATTATCGGCCAGGCTAGAGGGAAGACACGACGCGCGTAGTGTTCCTCTTCGCGTTCCACGACGCGAGGTTGGTAGAATGCCCAGCGAACGCCAACGGAACGCGATCGTGCAACTGCTCCGGCTTCGCATCGCCTCATCATCCGCTTTAGCGGGAGATGGTGTAATTTTTTCCCCTTGATTTTCGTCGGGACACAGTGCACAATGTCAAGGTCAGAGGGCGCAAGGGGGCAACCTACAGTATCGCCAACTTTTTGCAAAATCGCTAGTCTTCCCCTTGCGTGCAGGGAATGCCTTTGATTTCCACATTCTTGATTCTGGAGTACTGTTCAAGTTCTTGAACCTTTTTTAGATGCGAAGTATCTTAAGGTCGAGCTCAATCCGGCGGTGGTGGTGGTGGTGGTGGTGTGCGGCGTGACCACCCTCACTGCGCATGCGCATACCCTCTCCACATTCCTCCTCTCCACTTCCCCTCACCATTCCCCTACCCCTCTCCACTCACCCTCTCCCTTTCCCCTCTCCACATTCCCTCCCCACTTTCCCTCTCAACTTTCTCTTTCCACTTTCCCTCTCCCATCCCTCTTTCCACTTTTCCTCTGAAACGCGGGCTAGACATGCCGAAATCCTCTCCTGCACAACGCCGCGATGAGCTCGAGCCGGCTCGAGCGCATGCGCGTCCCCTCCCCTTCTCTCTCCTCTCCTACGCTGCCCTCCCCCCCCCCTCTCGCCCGCCTGTCGACCGCGTTCCCCGCTCGCCCTGTGACAATTAACGGCCAGGCTAGATGGAAGACACGACGCGCGTAGCGTCCCTCTTCGCGTTCCACGACACGAGGTCGGTGGCATGCCCAACGAACGCCAACGGAACGCGATCGTGCAAGTGCTCCGGCTTCGCATCGCCTCATGGTCCCCTTTAGCGGGAGATGGCGTAATTTTTGAGAGCAAGACGTTTTCGTTCAAGAGTCTTTTGTTATCGGCGGCAAGTACCGCTTTTACAGCGAAAGCTGTTATGAGATCATTTCACCGGCCGTTTTTGGCGCCGTAGTTGTCCGCCGCCGCCGCTGCCGCCGCCGCCGCCGCCGGTGTCCGTAACCAGTATCGCTCGAAATAAGAAAAAAAAAACGAAATAAGAAAAAAATTCCAGGATGGAACAAGGTTCGAACCTGGGCCCTCTGCGTGGGAGCCCAGTATTCAACCTCTGAGCCATGCCGGTGCTTGAAACTGCTTTGCAAGAAGGTCCTATACAGGCTTCATGTCGGGAAGGAACCACATTAGCATATGCAATATAGCGTGGTAGAAGAGTAAAACAAGCACCAAGCGTCGCACAACGCGAATTCTGTAACCAGGCGTCACACAATGCGAATTGCGCAACGAGTAGGTTGTTCAATGCTTCCAACCCATTACAAAGGACTCTGCCATAATTCTTCATCGTCATCAGCAACAGCATCAACAAAGTGCGCATAATGCCTTACATGCGTTTAGCAGGTACCAACGCTCTCCGTAGAATGACGAAAAATGGCACAGTGCCTGCTGCCCTACTTTTCAAAAATTACAATGATTTATAGCGTAGTGGGTTCCTCGCAAGTGCACTTGTATTGGCTGCCAAGGAAGCCCATAAGCGCATGATCCATTTCCTCGGGGTCTCAGTAAAGTTCTTCGCCCCCCCCCCCCGTCTCTCTTCCACGTCAACGTATGTTATACAGCATGACGGGAGAGGGAAATAGCTACCGGGCGTCACCCAATGCAAATTACATAACTGGTGGGCCGTTTAAAGATTCCAACCCATTACAAAGGGCTGAGCCATATTTCTTCATCGTCATCAGTCGTCGCTTCAACAAAGTGCACATAATGCCTTACAGACGTGTAGCTGGTGCCTCGCTTCTCCGCAGAATGACGAACAATGGCTTAGTAGGTGCTTCCCAACTTCACAAAAATTGTGACTTATGGCGTAGTGGGTATCTTTCTAGTGTACTTGTGTTGTAGCCCCAAGAGAGCTTAACGGGCTCTAGAAACGCCGCTCTTCCAGCTTTCGCTGTGACTGTGCTGCGGTTTCAGTGCAGGCCTGGCGTTTTTTTTCTGAGCGCAGTGTCTCAACAATGCCACTCAGGATTGCAATGCTCTGTTTTAAATCATCAATTTCGCTTTTGAGTTCCTTAACATCAATTCCTGAAGATGGCATTCTCAACAAAACTTGACTGAACACAACATGAGCCAGACAGTCAGTCTCGTTGCTGAACTTTGCTTCAATTGCATCAATGCGCTTCGCAAGATCGGCGCACGTCGCCACTGCTTAACAAGTTTCAGTCTCACCGTAAATTGCAAAAAACCGTACTTTTGCGGCAGCAGCGACAGCGAATTGAACAGGAGGGTCACCTTAGAATACTGAACTACTAACCTGCACGAAAGGCAGAATTCACTTCAGTACGTGACCACTCCGATGTCGCTGCTGCAATGGAGCCTTGGTGGAGGCGGTAGCTATATAAGTGGCACTTCAGAGCCGAAGCGTCACACAGTAGGGTCGCAGGAAGTTCCTTCTGGTGTCATTAGGCTGCCCTCAACGGGTTGACAGATCGGCACGAACGATGAATTCGTTCTCAAAACTGCGAAATATGGTGTAACCCTTAGAAAAATAATTCAAGAACACAATCACTGGACAACTGGTAACAAACGAGTCGCAGAACTGCACCGTGTTTCTTCCCCGATTACACTGAACAGCAGGCACCTTGAAGCAGCGAAGAGATAGGCCTCGAACCGGAAGTACCGAAGCAGACAACGCGCCATTTTGCTATCCACCTACTGCAGCTTGGTCAAATGTGGGCTGATCACGGAGGCAATGCAAAACCACGTCAGGTTCGGCAAATTTCTCGGGGCATTGAATTCGGGAGGAGTAGGCCGTCCCATCCCAGCCACGGCGAAATCGAACGCGTTGGTGAGAGCGTCGATAGCGGTGACGAATTCGTCGCTTTCTTTAAAGCTTGCATTTTATTCACTCAAGACGATTGCTATGCACCAACTGAAGGGACTGGGCGATGTCTACGGCTGCACAACTGAGCCCACTGAGTATGTGCAACAATTGATGGGGCTATCAGTTACGTGCTCACTTTTAGTCAATATTCCAGAATGCAGGGGGTGCAACAGCCGAAATACGATTTAGAACAATTTTTGGAGCAGCAAAATGTTGCTTTTGGAGCACAAAAGTCCAAATTTGGAGCAGGTTACGAAAAAAACTGAATTTTTTAGTATGAGATGCAAAATTTGGAGCATTATTACAAAAAAGGCTTACTTTTAGAAATCAAAACAAAAATATGTGAAAATCATTCAACATCAGCTAACTCGTGCAGAGTGCAAGAGAACACTCCTATTTCAATAGAAGTAGTGTGTTGAGCCACCCCGCCGTGCGAACAATGACTAAGTCCACATTAACATTTGCAGGGCCTGTCAACTAATTCGACAGGCGCTGCAAATGCTAATGTGGACCTGCGAACCTGGCAACCTCGAAATTCGGGAGATTCGTAAAGCAGGAGCAAGTGGGGGTGGCGAAAAAAGAAAACTGGCGTACGTTTTTGTCTATTGCTTCTCAAGGCCACAGAAACGCCATATACAACAGCTCCAAATGATTGCCAATAATTTTTTTAACGTTAGCGGTCGCACTAGTACTCGTAATTACACGGCGCGTGCACGAATGAGTAATTAAGCAACAAAATGTGCTGTGTCCCTGGCAGCTAGTACTAACTCCTAGTGTTTTTAAGATGAATCCGTACCAACGAGCTCGCATACAACTCTTCTAGTACTAACTGCCCCTTCTAAATTTTAGTATAATTTTCCGCTAGACACCAATGTAATGCAGCAAAAGTGGCTTAAAGAGCGTTCTACACGCAATAAAACAAGCGTCACGAAATTTGAGAACCACTCTCCTTTTTTATTGTAATAGCAATTATATGGACCCTCTCGACGGGGTTTTGCCGCCATGTTCCGTATAAAATCCAAATTGATAACATCTCCCCGCGCATAGTATCCTATATCGCGGGTAAAATCACGCGAGTGCGGGCGACGAACGCGGCTGAAGCAGTGATCAAACTAGGCAGCCCGTCTCCGTCGCTTGGAGGGCGCATGCGGTACCACCTCTCCGCTCAGGAGGTCTGCAGTCGACGCAGAGAGAATATGCCTCGCCCGTCTTGAACGAGCATGAAAAGAGGAGAGAGGGGGGTCACTCGAGCAGCAACTTTGAACTTTGATTCTAAGGGCGCGATCGCTGGTGCGCGCGCTATCTCAGCAGCCATCAGCGGGCGGCTCGTATACCCTTCTACGTGCTGCGCTCTCAATGCGAAGACACTGCGCAGAAAGAGCACCTTTCCCTGGAGTGGCCGTATTCTCTTACACCAACACTTTTTAGAGTTACGCGAGTGCGGATACAAAAGTGTTTGCTGCAAGCCTCACTTCTTATAACATTACAATTTGTTGCTATCGCATTCATTGCTTCGTCCTTGCGGTGAAACTGTGACTTTTTTTCTTTTCTTTAGCGGGGGTGTTAGGGTTAGCGTCTGCGTGTCTGTATTCGCTGATGATGCCCACACTGCAGATGACCAACGCGGCCTCCATTTCCCGCTAAAATTTGCGCAACTGAGACAATTTTGAAGCTGGTTGCGCATTTTGGCGCAGCGTGGCGCAATTTCAGCACATTTCACGGTTTTGGCTCAGCTTGGCGCAAACATAAGACATTGTATCAAATTGGCGCAATTAGTGCAGCTGTTGCACCCGTGAGAATGGGTATCTGTGACTGTACAGACAAGCGTTAAGTGTCCCTGCGGCAACATTGATCTAACGCAGCAAAGAGGCGGGATAAATTGGCTTACTCTGCTTGTTGTTAGAAAGACGTGGGCTCTCAACGTCGCCACCTAGAACATTTAAAACCTCGGCCAAGTAGGACGTCCTGGTTGTCATGAGACAGCCAACGTCAATCTCGAGCATCCGATCTGATCTGTGCCTGCAATAACCAGCCTCGGGGACAAGTAAACAATAACTCTCTAGGTGACGTCATACGACGACTTGGTCGCCATTCGAGGAAGCACCACAAGAAAGTTGAACGCTCCGTGCAGTTTGCCTAAAGAGGCAAAAATGCTTCCCTTTGCTTGATGCCCTACCCTCTTTAGGCAGCTGGCCGCCGAAATACGTAGAGGTTGCCATTAATTAATGAATGAAATTATGAATGAATGAATGAATGAATCAATCAATCAATCAATCAATCAATCAATCAATCAATCCATCAATCAATATTGTGAAATACATATAATATAGGCAATATATATTGAGGTTCGCCACTGAATTGCGGTGAAGTGCAGAAAGTCGTGTAACAGGCAATGTCGGAAATACCTTACCGTTGGGGTTTATCATTCCAATTTTCGTAATTTCCTAGTCATGGGTAGTTTCGGTCTGACGCAACACCGAGGCCGCGTTTCCTGCGCGCCGGGTTCGGTCACTTTCGATATCGCCCTAAGAATTCGATATTGCCGTTAAAATTCTCATGGACTACAGCTTTCTAATATAAATATGTGCCATAAATTCAATGATTAGAACGTTCACCAATGAGTTTTTTTTAGTTAGCCATTTCAATGTAATTTTAACAGCCGCAAAATATTTCTGCCTCAAGGTAGAGTTCGTGTGCGAAGACCCTAGCAGCCTGCCCGTCCTAGGCTTTTATTAAAATCCTGTAGTGTAAAAAAAAAAAACACTTTGTATAGCATAAAAAGAAGGTACAAGTTAAGGACTACAGGGCATGCTATGGAGCGGAAAATGATAGGCACAGCTTTAAGGCACGGGAAAAGACAGCAGATTTGATAGAAGAATAAAGTGGCATTGCCGACAGTCGAGTTGATGGAATTGCGAAAAAAAAATGGTGAAAAAATGGAGAAAAAAACTATAGGTGGAGCGTTATCGATACCAAGGGATGACAAACGCTGCCGAGGTCGGCAAGGAGTTACGTGTGGTGATGAAATTAATGAAATTAATAACACGTAGCGATCAAGCACCAGTCAGAATAAATTAGAGATAATTATGAGACGTCCGTCCAGCAGTAGACATAAAATAGGCCGAGGAGGATGAGAACCTCGAAGGCTCTCGTCAGCAGATAGCGAATAAAATGCTGTAGCGGCAGTAAACGTAAGCGCCTTAGTAAGCATCTATTCAGTATTCGTATGTGCAATACGCTTTTGACCCCTCTTGACTTCATGCTATTTCCTCTTATTGTGGCTTTTTGTTGTGGGGATAGAAAACCAAATCTTTTTCTGTTGTTTTGTGCACCCCCAGCCGAGCTGATTACTGACTTCTGAAAACGAAGAATTTACGCGAGTCCCGAGAGCCGGAAGCTCCCTCACACGAACTCGATTTTTTTTTCAGACGCCGAGAAATAGTCAATCCTGCATTAATAATACGAGCAACGGAGCCACTCTCGCGCGTTTGTTTCTATGGCTGAACAAAAGAAATGTTTCAGGGATTTCGCATGTAATTTGTTTGAGCATCGCGAAAGGCGGGGGAAAAGTAAGATATCGAGCACTAGCCGTCAGTGGTGTCTACGGACCGCAGAAATGCAAACTTTCTCAGAAAGCGCCTATAGAATGCTATAGAAGCGCCCCTAGAAATGTGTCTCCCACAATCAACAAGAACAAAAAAGAGAGATGAAAATGTGCTCGCGGGTAATAAAAGTGTACATTTCCACGCAAGTCTCCAATCAGCGTTATTTGTTTGCAAGAGCTGACGTTGTTTGCTCGCCTTCCCAAACTCGTGTTTTCACCGTGCTGTTACGTAAACCTGTTCGACCTGCCCCCGTATTTTCATTTCATTTATTCACAAGAAATCCAATACATATAACGCCCACATTTGGAAGCCATCAAAACTTGCCGTATTTGTGTGCTGGCTATAAAATGAAACGGTGACTCGTCACATAAGCAGACTCACCTCCTGGTCAATAGCTTCCTTTTTGTTCTCTTTCTGTAGAAATCCACATTTCTAGATCGTAAACGCAGCGCGTCGCGTTTTTAATTTCCTCAAAGCTTCGTAGTGCGCCTTGCCTTGCGTACAGTTAGGGCAAGGCACACGGTTCAGTATTGAACACATATTTGGGTTGCGCGAAGAAACACGGACGAAAAAGAATACACAGGACGGGCGCCCGTCCTGTGTACTCCTCTTCGTCCGTGTTTTTTCGCGCAACCCAATTAAGTGCTCAAGAATGCACTAACTAGCCCAAACGAAAGCTTTACTACAGTTTCAGCGCTGATTCTAAAGCGCGGCGCCTCAAATCATTCAGATCACTTGCCGCCACAAGTGACTGAGCGGTCGCGAAGGCCTGTGCTACGAGAACCATCCCCTGTCGTGACCTCGTTTTAATGTCCTCGTCGGTCCCATTATTCCTGTTTAGGCGCTAAAAAAGAGCGCTTTAGGTGCCGAAAAAAAAGGGGGGGGGGTAGACAAGACAGCGTTTCAGCCCATCAACATCGTATTTTACACAAATGCAAATAACTTCAAACGAAGACGTGCGCGAACCGTATCTACGACAAGAAAACAAGAAACGTTATTGTTTATGATGACAAAGGCGCCAACAGTTGAACATGGCCGTGCAATTGTCGTTTGTCCGGCACAGTTCGCAGAACACGGTCTTCGCGTTTATTCTACAGCATGCTGAGTCAAGTGTCCACTGTCGAATCAAGACGCTCCTGTGTGTCATTCTATTCGGTATGGCTGAGAAGGGCAGAGCAGGTGCAGATAGCCAGACAGTTTAAGAGACCAGAAGAGAAGGATGCCTCCTATTGGCCGCTTCGAATCACGAAGAGCCAATTGCTCCCCTCGCCGTGAGAGCCTTAATATGTAAATTACAAACAAAACAAAAGGCGCATGTCATCCCATTTTTCTATCTTCTTTGGCAATGCACTCTGCTTTCCCCCGACGGCATTCGCCAACCGCTCTTGCCATATTAGCGCGGTGGCGTATGGTGGCCGGCGTGTGACATTTCACTGTCGCTAGCCGTTGCTTTCCGGAAGTTGGTTGAAATAGACGACTAAGTTGAACCCCACAGAGTTCCGAACACTCAGTGTCGCCTGTTAACATGAATAACGGTCTTAAACCATCCTCGTATGCTAAACTTGAAGCTCAGTATGGTTCATATCAGCGCCGATTGTGAAAATTGGCATTTTTAGGCACTTATAGGCATTTTGGCACAAACGCCAAAAACAGGCATTTATAAGCACTAAAAAACACTATAAAAGCCCTCCCTAACCTTTATTACATGCTCATATATCAAAGTGGGGCGTTAGGAGCGCAAGACACAAAATAGGCATTTGCCTAAAATCCGGTCTCTAATCGTAAGCACGTGAAGGCGAAAACCAAGTTGGACCAACAGCGATACATAATGAAGCTCTGAGCCCACGTGGCGACGTGTCGGCACAGTGAAATGGAGTTTTCGGGCTGGTCACGTTGGTGCAAGAACCCACAACCTAGTGAGCAGAAGCTGACCTATTTGCCCAGACCACGCGTTGAAGCGCACGCGACTCGCGCGTCTCCATCCGTCTAGACCGTGCGTGCTCAGCAGGGCCAGCGAGGCCGGACCGGTGTGCAGCAACCGTATCACCTCTCTTCACACACCTACTACGCTGCTCCTCACGCTCACGACGCAAAGTGAACGAAGCGGACGCGTAGCTCACGCGCTTTCTATATTTAATTTTATTTTTGCTTACGCGACGCTGCAGAGACAAAACAGACGCGCAACTAGCACGCTTTTTTTCTATTTTACGCGATAGCGTTAAACAGCTCGTTTCGTAGAAATGCCGGTGTCGGCGTCCGTGACTGTGTCGTTGGTTGTGAGCCAAAAATCATCATCACCGAAAAAATAGAGAAAGACGCGAATAAAATAAATAATAAAAATAATCGGGCCCGAGTGAGAATCGAATCCAGGCCGTTCTGCGGGGCAAGTAGGTATTCTACCACAGAATTACGTTATTCCTTGAATCTGCTTCGGAAAAAATACTATACGAATGTTAATAATATCATCTGGTGTTTAACGTTCCAAAACCACGATATGATTGCGAGAGACGCCGTAGTGGAGGGCTCCGGAAATTTTGACCACCTGGGGTGCTTTAACGTGCATCTAAATCTAAGTACACGGTGCCTCAAACATTCTCGCCTCCATCGAAAATGCAGCCGCCGCGACCGGGACTCGATCCCGCGACCTTCGGGTCAGCAATAGAGCGCCATAACCACTAGACCACCGTGGCGGGGCCACTATATGAATGTTATGTATTGGAAGGAATCTCCTTAACGCATGTCATATTGCGTCGCGGAAGCGTAGAATCGCGCCAGGCGTCAAAACATGTCAATTGCGCAACGAGTGGGTATTTTAAAGGCCCACCCATTACAAAGCGCTCAGACATATTTAATCATCATCAGCAGCAAAAGCGTCAAGAAAGTGAACAGCTGCGTAGGATCGCTTGTTGCTTTACGGCCGCGTAGTGGGCCCTTCGCAAGATAAGCAAAAGGAATAATTATAGTGTAGTGAGCACTTGACAGCTCTACTTGCAGTAAGCATTCTAGTATAGTTTGAAAGGACCAATGTTACGGGCACAGTCGTTCGTTTGCTTACGGCACGGTTGAGGCATGCACCTAAAACCGAAGCAAGGCTAGCAATTGAGAAGGCGATGCGCACGGGGCCAATTACGGTATCGCGTTCTACTCTTGAAGGCGAAGCTCAAGCGTCCTCCAAGTTTTTGAGTTTTTGTTCACTTGCGCGACGATGAGAACAAAACAAAGTGACCGAAGTACGCGCGCACTCACTCCGTTTCGTTTTTCTTTTTTTTTTGGAGGGGGGGGGGGGACTTTCACGCGACCTTGACACATCAAATATTTCAGACTTTCACCTCATAACCGAGACGACAGAGAGTAAAACATGGTACAGCAGTAGGCTGTTCCTTCATTTATGTCCTATGTAGGACAGGCTGAAACTGGAATAAACGTCGCTGGAGCCAAAGCGGCTAATGTACTACGACATCAATGCCTTGTCCTTAAGCCTCGAAAACAGCCCTGACAACGCGTGCGATTCATTTCATTCGCAGTAGCTCAAACAATGAAAAAACACAAATTATTTTGGTAGAAAGCTGTAAGTGTCCCTACTTGACGCGTCTCTTTTAACCGAATGAATCACAAAAGTTAAACTGTGAGTCCTGTGCGAAATCTGCGTATGTCGATCACATTGCCGCGTTAGAATTTGAAAAAAATCACAGCATATCCACGGGGTGAATGATGATGAGTGGGGCGAAGCTACGGAGGGAATCATCTGTAAACCGTGAAACTCTTCCGTGAAATGCGCCCAGTACATAATATAAAGAGTGTGAAACATCGTGTATATATTAAACATCAAACTTTTATTGTACTGTTCGTTTACGTGGTCCCTTCATTATCACTTGTGATCGGTGAAATGCAAAGAAGTCCGCTCCCGAGCGAAAGAGCGCCAAGAGCGACCGCATTCCCCGCTCGCCCTGTGCGAATTAAAGGCAAGGCTAGAGGGAAGACAGGACGCGCGTTCCACGACGCGAGGTCGGTAGCATGCCCAACGAAAGCCAACGGAACGCGATCGTGCAAGTGCTCCGGCTTCGCATCGCCTCATGGTTCCATTTAGCGTCCCAAAACCAAACATATTGCTCAAGGTGTGCCTTGCGTTTTTCGTAGAAATAATTTCTTTATCATGTACATTAAGACGAAAAGTTGACAGCTCACTAGAGTGTATCGCCCGCAAAGTATGTCTTTTAGTGTGATTTAACTCTCGTACGGCAGGGTCCTCGCGCCGTTGCCGGTCCACCTCGCCCGTTGACGATCGGGCGAGGTGGCTAAATACAACTACTACTTAAGAAAAACATCTGGCGTTCTTTCGTTCTGCTTTTACAAAACATCTGGCGTCTTTCGTTGGTTTATTTCATCAATCAACGGCGTTTTGAACAAAATTTTTATTGTTTAATCACGCACAGGAGAAATCTCACCAGGCACTACCTTGGAGGTAAACAATGGCTGCTAATGGCAATGAGAGACAGAAGAAGTCGGCTTTTAGCTAACACTTACACTTCTACTTCTACTAACGTTTCCTACTGGAACATGCCAATGGCTGCTAATGGGGAATGAGAGACAGAAGAATTCGGCTTTTAGTTAACGCGCACGCTGCGAATTTTTTATTGTTCAACAACGCACAGGAGAAATCTCCCACCGGCACCACCTTGGAGGTCAAAGCGTAAGACTTGTTACTCACTACTACGACCACGACGACTACGAGTCGAGTCGAGTCGAAAAAACTTTATTGCGAGGGAATTCAGGACCGCCCAGGCCCCCTGGGTCCCCGCGCGACCCCACCACACTCAAACGTTCATGTCTAATAAGTCCATGACGTTGGCAGCCCGGCTGGCGGCGATCTTCTGCCTTGCCGGGTCCGTGGAGCGTAGCGAGGTCTCCCAGTCCTCCCAGGTCTTGAGTGGCACCGACCCGCCGGGAGGAGGAGAAGACGGACAGGCCAGGAGAATGTGGGTTAGGTCGCGCTCATCAAACGGTGAAATCAAATTACTTTGTCGACCGTCATCCTGCGGCGTCAACACGAGGGATGCAAAAAAAAAAATCATCATGTGATGACGTCACCACATCACATCATCAGACGCCATACATATTCAAAGTTTGTGACGTCATTATAACGTCACATCCTAACATTATCCCATGAAATCGCGGCTTGGTCAAAGGTGGGCCCATCACAGTGGCCCTGCCGTGAGGTGCGGAGAGCTTGCAATACCTTGGATCACGGACGCAGTGCATAAAGCTTTCGGAGGTGGCAAGAGAGGATCACTACATCAAGTGAAAACAACAAGAAGGAGAAGATGGCATCCGTCTTCGAGTCCTTTTAGGCGACTGCATAAGGGACACTGTGAGTTTTTTCGGTAGGCACTTGTGTGGACAGAGACGAAGAAATCCCGGGATCGGAGTAGCATACAGCTTCGCCGTACAAACAATTCAATACGTAAAAACGCGCCTCCTTCTGGTAGCACCGCCAATAATCTGTTTACTCTGCTCTTGGCTGGTGTCTTTCTACACCAGGGGTCCCAAACACGCGGCACACCGACTTTTCGCTAGCTTCCCGCGGCCCGCACACGACACTCTTCGGCCCATACTTTTTTATGACTTCGCGGCTGCTCGCGATATTGCTAAATGGTGCTCGCATGATTTGCTCGCCTTTCGTGATTCGTAATGCTTTCTTATTTTTATTTTTTTTGTATAAGCTACACAGACGTGCGCCGGTCTTACGCTTTTTATTTTTTCCTGAGACCCGAGTCGGTCGCCTTGTATCGAAACACAACTGTCAAACAATTTTAGGATCGGCGTCGCGATTTTAGTTATTGTGGAGGTCGGTATCGATATGTTTATGGAATCCTGACGCCAAATCCCCTTTAGAAATGGCCCACATATGAGTTACGGGAAATGAATGCTTTTGAAATGGCAACTAACGTTAGCTGACATTTTGTTCAAACTATCGAATCCCGGCTGCGGCGGCCGCATTTTCGATGCAGGTCAAAATGCTCGAGGCCCGTGTACTTAGATGTAGGTGCACGTTAAAGAACCCCAGGTCCATACAAGATTACAGTCGGAACGCTCCCGTCATCTCCTGCAAGATGGCCTCGCTACAGTGACACAAACAGTTATGACCGTTGGATACATGACAACACATTCCACAAGACACATTTTACTTCAGTCACCTCACCGCCCTACAAATATAATACAAATATACACTACAATATACTCCTTATGCCTTAATGCTATGCCTTAAGGGGAAGTTTATGTGGAAAATAAAAGAAGAAAAAGAACCCCAGGTGGTCGAAATTTCCGTAGCCCTCCACTAACGGCGTCTCTCACAATCATACCGTGGTTGTGGGACGTTAAAGCAGATGAATTAATAATAATAATAATAATAATAATAATATTATTATTATTATTATTATTATTATTATTATTATTATTATTATTATTATTATTATTATTATTATTATTATTATTATTATTATTATTATAAAACTCTGCCCCCACCTCTTTACTGTTCAGGCCCTTTGCGGGAATAAATTTCGTGACTGCGGACCGGTAGCTAGTGTGAGTTTGACACCCCTGTTCGATACGGTGCATGATGCTTGCCTCGCCGTTGCGTCTAATAGCTTGCTTGCCGTGTCACGCTGCCAATAAACCTCTCAAGTGACACAGTTGTCCTAAAATTATTTTTAATTTCCGAATTGTACAATGACGCATGTCGGATTTACACCTTTTGCTAGCGAGGGCTTTTATTCCAAGACCAAGATATATTATGGCGCTAGCTGCTAGCGACGTAAGCAGACACGTTGACCTCTCGAGACCGCAATAAAGTTGAAACGAAAGTCCGAAAATAGGAAAATACGGCCAATCCCACGCACTTTGGGAATCGATGTGATTCGGCGAAGTCAGCGAAGAGCTGTATACACCGCATTCCATGACTTGGAGACAAATCAAGGCATTCATCGAATAACATGTCAGTTCAATATCGCAAGTTTGTCATGCTCGAATGCATGTGAAATCTGGCATATACCATGCCAATGAAATATATATTCTGGTATATACAATATGTGAGATTTATATGTTTATCATACACTGACGTCATGCCATACCAATTTCCGTGTATATTAAGGTAAGAAAACGGTCGCAAACGCACCATTAGCCTGGCACGTAAATCATGCCGCCCATGAAATGCATGTCATAATTTGCGCGTTATGACTTCTCATTTAGTTTTCCATACATTCATCTGGTGCGACCCAAATTTTTCCATATATCGAGGTAATGCAACGGTCGCGAGCGCGCCAGCACCGGGCCATGTTAACATTGTATGATTGTTTGTTTGATTCTTATCATTGCTGAACAATACAGCAGTTTCCTGAAACAGGGCTTCGTATTGGCATATTCTGCAATATGCACAGATGTTTCAGGAACCCCTGTTTCAGGAAACTGCTGTATTGTTTGAAAATAAGAATCAAAGAAGCCGAGAAATAGCTAAGGCATATCACGTGCATATAGGTTCTGCTTCGTGTGTCAGCCAAACGTCTATGACACTGCATCAAAAAGAAGTAGAATTTCTTAATGGCTTGTTCCCCCGTATCTTTTGGTTATCTGGCACGCACCATGGGACTCGAATGTATATTGTGTTAGCGTACGCAATAAAATGTTCAGCTGTGAGCCAGCGCTCGCATCGTCTGTTTTTTAGTAATTCGTTTACGCCGCGCTGCACGTTTACCCCAACATGCTAACTTACCAACTCGTCCAGCTGGCTGTATTATTCTCTATTGTTGTGTCCCGTAAATTTTTAAATGAGGATAAATACGAGTGGCTGAAATTTATTTATTGAATAGAACAGACTTGGAAATTTATCTCTCGCTCACTCAACCATAGCATAAACAGGAACGACTATGTTGTACAGTACATCTTGACTCACATGAGCAAGAGAACTTCTTCCTGAAATTGTTCTTCTGTGGATTCAGAGACATTGCGGTATTCCAGGCGATGCAGCAACAGCGAGAAGACATTTCTAATATCTGTAGTATAACCTCCAGAGACCCGGCAATGGGAAATTTATCCAATATATTCGACATTGCAACACAGCGCACCGCGGCTTTCCAAGCGCTTTCCTCCTCCCGGAAAGCGTTTCCTCGGCTGCTTGTGGGACCCGTGCTGCCATCTAGTTAATGTGGTCAATGTCGGCGTGTTTCCCGCCTCTCAGGAGCACTCGAAATGGCGGGATTGAGCACGAACGATTTTTGCGGCTGCCGCCTAAGAAGTAAGTGGATTTACATTCATTCCTGGATGTCTTAAAGTGCATTTAAGCATTTATTTCTGTTCATAAGACGTTGGAGCACACAAAGAAATTCATATTTGAGCAAAAAATGGGGTAGTTTTTTTGCATGCGTTGCGTATTTGACAATGTCCAATACAATGGACATTGGGTGTCAATGACAACAAAAACACGACAGTACGCGCGTGCGCTCTCTTGGCGCTCTACAGAGAGTAATACGTTTTTCGCTGCAGTTCTCGCTATTACATTTACACTTCACGTATTCTCTTTGGTAGGTAATAGGCTCCGTGTGAGTGATGCCACGGCTGAGAAAATCTTGGAGAGAATTGCAGAGCGGGACACCTCAGACTTGGACCTCTCGGACAGTGATGACGACTCTGCTGAAGACTTCGTGTTCACTTCATCGGTCCTGCACAATGAGTCAAGTTCTGAAGATGAAGATACAATTAATGAAGGCTCCCCTGTGGCGTCGATCTCCACTTCCACATCTTTGGGGACGCAAAGACCCAGCCGTTGGAAAAAGACAGAGCGGTGAATATTTACACTCTTGTTGCAGCTGTCATTTACTTTTTCGGGCAATATTAAGACTATGTGTATTCATGCATTTTAATTCATTTGCAGGATGACAAATTCGAAGATGTCAGCTTTTCAGCCCGTCGTCGACAAGCACCACCGTAAATCATGGTGTCATCTTGATTACTTCAAACAGTACATTCCGGATGAGCTGCATCTTAAACTAAGATTTGCGGACTGGAATTTACACGACCATTAACAATTGTATTCTCGGTTTGGAAGCAGCAAATAAAAGTATATTTCTGATGCGAGATATCCTTTTTTTGGTCACTGGCCTCAACTACGCCCTACTATCTGTTCCCCCAAAACATCCCCCTAGAGTCGCAATGTACAATATATTGGACAACGTGCTGCGGCCAAGTAACATAATATATTGAAAAACTATGTGACACTTTCCACCTTTGCACTCAGAAAAAGCAGTTCTTAAAGTTTAACAAAAATCCATGACACTAAATTCACTGTGGGTCTCAGGAGGATATGTAAAAAATTGAATTTGACGCCACCGTGATAATCAACCATTCGCTGGAATCGATGATAAAAGATTACTCTAGCTCACGGCAGAGCGTCTGCCCAAGGTCAATTAATGGGAGAGAAGTGACGCGGGGAGCCCTGCAGGGATGGAGTCGAGGAGCGGGCGCGTGCGGCGGGGGGAACTCGCTTTCCTAGCAGACGACATTCGATGCAACGAGCTGGCACTGTAGAAGCGCCGTTCTTTTCATTTTGTTGTTCTCTACGGCGCTTCCATCAAAGCTGACAAATCGTTTGCACGTGTCATTTTGTTCTGCATATTTATCAAATCTTGGCACCAACATAGGTCCGGACAGGGAGATCCTACGGCACTCCACATTTGTAGTTCGCAGCACATGTATTTTTCTTGTTTGCTACTCTTGCCCAGCACGTTCGAATAGTTTGCTGTTTTCTTTTTTTTTAATGGTCACGTACCACGAAGACGACAAATGCCGCCGCCTCTTTACTGGAATGCCCACAGGCAAAAGAGAGACGAGCTTCACAAACTCACAATATCGTCGACTGGGCAGCTTGCATGCGATTGCCGGCCCAGACGGCGCATCAACGCCTTGCGGCATTCGAGGGCAAAGGCCACCGAAAGCCCTGTGAAAGCACAAAACCACAAAAGTCAATTCTTTCTTTTGCTTTTCCATGGTCATGTGTATTGGCGTGCAACAAGACTTGCGTCGTAAAAAACGAAAGCTGGAAGAGAAATAAACGTGACTACTGTAGTTGTTTATTTGCACTCTGTTACACAGCACATCTTCATCATTCAAGGTTTAGCCGCGTGAAAATCGAGCATCGAAGTAGAAGCCTGGTGAACCTCGCAATCCAAGCGCACCAAAACAAGCGAACTCGGAGAAAGGAAACACGCGGGTAACGGGCGCTTTCCACAACCATCACTGCGCATCGCAGAGGCGCGCGCCGCGCAAAAGCGGTGCATGTGAAACGAAGCCGCGTCCAAGCGTCCTGGTGCCGCTCGATCGCCGCGGTTCCCGCCGCCATGTCGCTCGCATGTGAAACAGCCTTAGGACAGACACATGTGTAGGAACACATGTGTCTGTCGCCACGGTACAGTCATTTGCTTGGCAGAAAATCATCGTCCACGCTGCTGAAAAACGCAGAAGAAATATCACAAAATGCGTGTTCGTGGATTATTATAACTCCCAAAAGCAGGTAGATCCGCCAACCCCGTACAGGTAACTGCATAGCTGCAGCGAACGATACGCGGTTATATGCGGTCGGTTCGTTGCGCCACTTGCGGCAAACAAGAACGGACGCGAGCATTTCAAGCGGTGGGAGACGCTGTCATCGAACAGGTATTAAAAGCAGCTTAGCATATTGCGCGACCCAATGTGCACATAGACTAGAATGTCAGAGAGCAGTAAGCTTGCCCTGCCTTTCAATCGTATGTTCTAAGGAGTGGGGTCCGGCGCGTCTCTTTATCGACAGCTGGCTCCGCCGTCGTCCACATCGGTTGCCTTCAAGCCGATATTTCCCAGTGAGAAGAACGCGTTCTTGAAAGAGCATAGGTCTAGTTACACAGTTACAACAGTTACAAGAGTAATCGTCTCATTTACAAATGTATTCGGCTTTTATAGTCACGGCGGTCCCTACCACTGAGACAGTAGGGGAGAGGCGACATCAGCTCCCGCCAATCCGGTGTCTTGCCGTCCCAGCGCTCTAGGCACCAGAAAGATTAAAGTAGGCAACTCGATGGATGCAATGGGGAGCATAGAAGAAATGACCCCCGGGGTTCAGAAATGCACCATACAATGACGACGTACAAGTCACACACTCCGGCGCCTTGATTCCGAGAACTCTCGGTGACGAGGTTGGGTACGGAGGGTTGCTGACTTTCGAAGAGATCTTTGAAGGCGGCTACTATCTCGAGCACCTCAAAACGCTAACGCTTGCGTTCAGACGAAGGCACGCCCTGGAGCGATTAAAACCTTTCCGGCGGTTCGGGCTCACGTTGAGGACGCCGAGCAGGAAGGGGTGTTCGCGACTACCCCGTCTGACTTCCAGGTAGCGCCGCGACACGGGCTGCCTCGCTCACTCGACCACACGTGTACAAGCACTTTCCAGAAACTTTTGTGGCTCAGTGCCTCCGTCTAAGCGCTAATCCCGGTGGGAAAGACCTCCAGCCGACTGATCAACGCTCAATGGCGTCTGTTATTTTTGTATTCGCGGTCCAAACTTAACACTATGCAACCTGGCAGGTCGAGAAAATCTTTATTTACTTAAATGTCAAAGAACCATTGATAAGAGTAGCTCAGCTTGCAGTAAATCGCGCAAGGCTGGGTCACAGCAGAGCTGGTGGGCACCTAACTGGTCCTGGCTTGGCTGGACTCTTACCCTCCCACCTCACTCTTTCCCACGCCTTGCTATTCTATACTATACATGGCTATGCGTGCTAACCTTTCTTCTATATTTCTTTTTGCATCTGGTTCTTTCTAACTGTAATTCTTTCTTTATTTTTCTATCTCTTCTCCCATTTATTCCATTTCCCTGTAATCGTTCTCTCGCCTTCTATCTTTTTCTCCCTTTCTTCCTTTTCTTTCTATCTATTTCTCGCTTTCTATTTCTCTCTCTGCCTTTTTATCTCCTCTCTTTTACTCCCTTCTTTCTCTATATTTATCTCGTTATCTCTCCTTTCTCTCTGTACTCCTCCCTCTTTTCCTCCTCCTCACCCTCCCTTTCATTTTGCACCCCCTTGTTATACTATGGTGGTGGTGGTGGTGGTGAAAACATTTATTAACAGAATTTTTGCGGAGAAGCTCCGGGTATGCGGAGGTTCTTGACTTGCGGTACTATACAAAGCTCTGATATGCTAGCATGCCTGGATGGTCGAGTGGTTAAGACGCCTGCCTTCGCACTGTGGGAACGCGGATTCGAATCTGGCCTCGTCTAGGAAAAGTTTCCCCCGAGAACTTCTGTTTCTCTATCTTTATTTCTCTCTCTACCTCTACTCATTCTCTCGCCCATCAGATTTATTGCATCCAACGCCAGATAAATCAGCGTACATGTACTGGGAGCGAAGCAGAACACGTGAAGACGATGAAGAAAAAGACGATCAGGGCGCGTGCCGGTTCATGATGATGATGATTACTGTTCACTCTGCACGGACTAACAGTCGGCTTAAACAGTTTCGCTGTCAAAACACAGCGCTGCAACCAGCACCAATATAGTTACACTTGAGGGCTAACACTGCGCCCGTACAAGAAAGAAAGCTCTCTTGTACTAACTTAACTAGCTTCAATCCCCCGAAAAGATGTAGCAAACGATAAGAGATTCTAATACCTAAGCGAAAAGATGGCCGTGTGCGGTTGTTCAAAACAAATGTTCGACAATTCAGAGTTGTCCCGGCACTGACACACAATAGGGAACCCAAGCTCAAGTTTATGGCACCAACAGCGCCGCGCTGCGGCTCTGGAGAGAAGCTCTGGCGAAACTGGGGGCAGGACAGGGCAGGCCACGGAGGAAGGAAGGAAAAACTAAGGAGAGGCCCGGACGTCACATTTGTGAAGCCGCCACATCTCTAACATCCGCAGCGCCCCCTAAAGAAGAAACTGCTGCACCGGAAGCTTTTCTTTCTCCTTTTAAATGCGAAGCATTTCTTAGCGAACTTCTGCGACCTTGAGCGTATCTATCTATCTATCTATCTATCTATCTATCTATCTATCTATCTATCTATCTATCTATCTATCTATCTATCTATCTATCTATCTATCTATCTATCTATCTATCTATCTATCTATCTAGCCGCCTACGACCATACCAAAATTGGTATGGCATAACATGACTGTATGACGAACATGAATGACGAGTCATAACTTGAAAATCATGATATGCATGTCATGAACGACATGATATACATGCCACAGTCTTGGTGCTCTTACGGCCGTTTCGTTAACTTGATATATACCAAAATTGATACGGCGTGACAAGAGTGTCTGACGAACATAACTGACAGGTCCTAACGTGCAAATCATGACACGCATCTCATGTACAGCATGATATACATGCCACGCTCATGGTGCGCTCGCGGCCGTTTCGCTATCTTGATATATACCAACATTGGTACTGCGCGACGTTACTGTGTAACGAACGTGAATAACATGAGTTAACATGAAAATCATGACACGCATGTCATGTACAGCATGACTTACGCCTCATGGTGCGCTGGCGGCCGTTTCGCTAGCTTGACATATACCAAAATTGGTATCTTGCGACATGACTGTACGACGAACATGAATAGCACGAGTTAACATGAAAACCATGACACGCATGTCATGTACAGCATGACTTATGTGCCACGCTCATGGTGCGCTGGCGGCCGTTTTGCTGGCTTGATCGACCCCGAAATTGGTATCGCGCGACGTTACTGTGTAACGAACATGATTGGCACGCATTTTCCACAAGGACAGACAAGGCGATGTATGCAGCTCTTTGCTGGCTGCTTCGCATTACATCGATTCCCACAATGCGTGGGATCTGGCGGCTTTTTCGTGTCCGTTCTCCTTTCGACGTCGTCTGCCATCTACGGCGCGCTGTTTGCAAGCGCGGTCGCGCATAAAGCGAAACCCGCAGAAATTTTGCAGCATTTCGCGCTGTGTAAGCGCGCAAGGCCCGCGCAGTATTTTGCAGCAGAGCTAGGCGATGCCTAGCTGTTGCGTGCTCGGGTGGAAGTCGCGCTCGCTACGGAAAGAACCAGGTGTACTTTTCATGCGTACGTATCCGAATTTTCATTCCTCATTGAATCATTGATGCGTGGTATTTGCATGCGAAGCTCTGTTTGTCATGAATTATGTTTTTGTTTTGCTTTGTGCGTCAGTTTAACACCCGTGAATTTGTTTTTGATGCATGTTGCCATTTTGCCCTTATTATTTCCCGGCGATCAGGAACGTTGTAGGAGATGGGTTGATGCAATACGACCACTCGGAAGCGACTGGCAGCCAACAAAGCTTCTTCGTGTGTGCTCTAAACATTTTGCACCAAGGGATTTCTATCACACATCGCCATTAAGAATTCGTCTGCGAGATGATGCTGTTCCCCAAATTCTGATGAGAGAAAAGTGGAGCTTACATTTATAGTGAATTTAATATTTAAACTAAGCATTTCCATAATGATCATAAAACTTATACCCGTGCCACACGGGCACTTTTGATCGCGATCACGGCCTATGTGGATTGGATTTCTTGATCGCCATCGACAATCGTCGCTGCTACACGTCCCAAACTTAATTCTGGTCGTGTTCGGCACAGACGCGCACATCGCTATCGTCGTGATCCCGATCGGGCCTGATCGCGATTAAAAGTGACCAAGAAGCAGCACCTGATCCAGATCGAGCCTCATTCGGATCGGCCTTGAACGCGATCAATATTGTCTGTGTGATACCCGTATTACTTTCGCTGCTGCCTCGTTCTCCTCGCAACGCTTCTGTTTAAATACACAAGTTCGTATTGTAGACGCGCCTTTGTTTCTCTT
>NW_023616126.1:0-60001 GCF_013339695.2 Rhipicephalus sanguineus
ATATGCCATGCTTCAATCATCAGGCGCGTTTCTTCATTTCTATGCCGGTACAACACTGCGCATTCATCAAATTTTGGCGTGCACTTACAATCTCGACAATGTAAGAATAGATTAGAAGGTGAGCCTCCTGTTAGCGATCTCTTATGTTCCAACAATCTCTGGTTGATGCATCGACCCCTCTGTCCTACGTAGAAGCGGCCGCAGCTGAAAGGGATCTTATACACCACACTCGTACGGCAATCAGTGAATTTGTTGGTGTGTTTTACGAAACAAATATCGGTCCGCTTCTTGTCTCTTACTCCCTCATTCTTCCTCTGCACAGCGGCACAAATCTTACCTAGCTTATTGGCAGCCGTAAAAACAACATTAACGCCGTATCTAGTTCCTACTTTCTTTAGCCTGTGAGATACGCGATGAATGTGCGGTATACCTACGACACGTTTCTTCCTATCGCTTTCTGCAACCATGCTCGGACTTAACACAATAGACTTCTTTAAACGTTCAGCGACCGTGGCCACTACATCACGAGGATACCCTACATCTAAAAGACGTGTAACCTGTGCGTTAAAGGGGTCATGAAGCACCCCTTGGGCTGATTGAAAAAACACATCCTGCGGAAAGCTGACACGGCTATGAACTGCTCTGCCAAATATTACAGTCGTGCGCGCCGCGTAATGGCCACAAGCGGAGCGCGAAGTTGCCGTTTCCCCAGGCACCCTCTTTTCAAACAGAGGCCGGTTCTCACTCTCGTCGGTGGGCGGGGCGTCTGTCCGCTGTACGTCGCAGAGACATAGCACGCTTATTGGCCGATAGCCGACGTAAATCGAGAGCGGCGTTCGGATCAGATGCGCTTCTTGCCGCGGGGTGCCGTCACTTGCCGGCGCCCTCCTCAGTACACGGTAGCCGCACTCGCGCAAGCGAATCACAGCGGGAGAGCGATCGCGTTTCATGACGCGCGCTGGCGTAACTTCTTTCCCCCATACCATCCCTCCCTGTCTAGCTTCCAGTGCGCTCGCCGGCACGAGAAAAGAGAGAAAGCGCTGGGAGCGTGCGCCAAACCCCCGTAACTCCGCTGATTCTTGACGGATTCGAGAAATTTTTGCGGCAATCGATTCGGGAGGCAGTACACTCCGATACTGAGGCCATTAGATCATTACTTGGAAAAGTGGTTCATGACCCCTTTAAAGCTATCACTCATTTTGTGCTCACACGACTTGGTGAGGGCTGACTTAAGGCAAGACATGGCGATGCCGTTTTTTTACAACCTTCGAGTGCTTCGACGAAAAATTTAACAGCGGTTTCGAAGATTTAGGAGAATACTGCCAGCACACGTGGTTCTTCTGGAACGTTAAGGAGATGTCTAGAAATTGTATTCCATTGTTCTTAGGTACATCTTTAGTAAAGCGCAGCCCTCCTCCATTTAATTCAAATTTTTCGCTTACCGAAGTTACCACCTTTTCAAAATCCTCACCACTACAAAAAATCAAGTAATCGTCCACATAACGAAAAACCTTAAAGGGGTGGTGCCACCATGTTTGTGGCTTGCGCGTTCTTTGCTGTAAGCGTTTCCAATAGCTCCAGGAACAACGATGCACGCACCAAGATTCATGTATTCTCGCTAAATAATTTAATATCGCCTTTTGATGTGGACAACTTTCGGTTTCGGTTTCTGGGCGCCGAGGTTGGGCAGTGACGTAGAAGTGTAGGAGGCGTGGTCACGTGACCACACAAGGCTGTGACGCACTTAGCCAGAAAACGATCGAAACTCGGCGAGTGATGTAGCAACCGATGCTTTTCCGGTACTATAGTGAACTACGGACGGACGGACGGAAAAAACTTTATTAAGAAAAAAAAAAAAACACCTGCAAGGTTGCCGGCTCGGGCTCAGGCCACCCGGGCATTATGTGCGGTGAGGCATAGCCTTTCCACCGCTGCTAGAATATATTCAGTTCACTACAGCCGGTACGTACGTTGCGGAGGTCCGCAGGTCACTCACGTCACTACAGCAGATCTGGTGTGACGTCACTACAACTTTCGTTGTCCATCCTACAGATCTACGTCAGTGTTGGCGCGCTAGCGATCGGTTTTGATCGGGAGAATGGGCATTTAGGTACACTTTGGAAGTGAATTAAAATATATTCTAAACGTTTGCTGTGTCCGACCCTTCGTGTGGAGTGTCCTTGCATACAGAGGAAACCCACAACAGGCTTGTTATAGCGTCGAAATTTGATGGCACCACCCCTTTAATAACCGAATTACCTAAGGCGCCTTCCAAAAGATTGTCACTCTTGCTAAGGTATAAATCACCGTGTTTGCACGCCCTGTCTTTTTAGAATGAATACTTACCAACTAGCTCAGCTCTCTGTTATTCTAAGAATATTAAGTCTAAATTTCACTGGAAATGTTCCTGTATTCGCGTTGGACTTTCCACTACTTGTACAAGGTTGTAGTTTACCATTAATTCTAGCATTAGTTCAGTGTGCGAGCGATCAAAGGAACCTAGAATTCTATTTTGCGGATCGACACCCGGTAAATTAAAATCACCCATAAGTTTTATTCTGCTCCTTATATATGTGTTTGCGCATAAATAAGCATAAATTTTCTCGAAAACGTCTAATGAACTTGTTGGTGCTCGGTATACAACACCTATGAGTATTGTAGCCTCGCTAAGAAATAACCTACACCAAATACTTTCATGTTCATCGATGTCCGGTAGCAACTCATACTTCAACGTTCTTTTTTTTATCAATAAGGCAACACCACCGCCTCTACTGGTCCTGTCCTTGCGAATAACGTTGTAGCGAATGGGGAATACTTCCTCGCTGTTAATGTCGGTGTGCAACCAAGTTTCCGATATTAAATGAGGGTCGTGTAGCAAAGACATAGTTTCTAGTTGTTCATGCTTATTAACAATGCTTCTGGCGTTAACATTTAAAAGTCTTATATCCTGTGGCTTTTTGTGTCATGCACGAGACAACGAAGCGGAATCTTTAGGTAATCGTACACGTGCCTGGGCGTGCAGATCCTATGTGCAGGCCGTTCCATTGATAAAAAGTCTGTCGTTAACAAGCTTGACTTTTGCGCCGGCCTGTTTATCTGATTGCGCAGAGCGCCACAGTTCTTTTCTTTTACATTGCGTTCCAGATGAGTAGTCATGTGAAATGCTTATGTCTGTTCGTTTCAGTTTTCTGCAGTTCTGAAAGATCGCTTCTTTTTCCTTGTGCTTATAAAGCTTCAAAATAAACGGTCTATCTCGATCCCTCTTCTTTTGCCCCAGTCTGTGGTTTCTTTCTACTGACGTTACGTTGACACCGAGGCGATTTAAGAAAATACCCTTCACTACTGAGTCTTCAATTGCTTCTTGTTTCATTGGGACTTTTCGGGAGTCCGTACACAATAACGTTGTTTCTACTAGCCCTATCCTCTAATTCAACAAGTTTCTTATCTTGCTGTTTAATTGTCTGTTCCATTTTGCGTACAGTGGTTTCCAGGCCTTCCAGTCTCGCACACGTCGCTGGAACTTTGTCAAGCTTTTGTTGAAGTAACGAAAGCTTAGAAAGCTGTGATTCAACAATTTGCTGTAGTAGTTATTCCGTGGAATAGACGGAATTAGTCTCAATGTCTTCGCAAAGTAAGAGTATCAAGCAAGAACACAACAGGCTTATCATATCAGCACAGTTCATTGGGAGCGGCAGCATAATTAGGCAAATAGAATCTGATCTAAATGAAACAGGGGAGTAATAACCAACCTGTAAAACAAGCCATGCGAATTTAGGCAACATGACTCAGGGCTGCTGCCGCTCCCACTGAAGATGAAACGCTGCGGTGAGGGTCAAGGTCAGGTCTCCGCCCGACGACGCCCAGTTTCTTGACCATATGACGTCATCCTCTCGGGATCGCAACGCTGAAAAGTTGTTGAGTGGCACGCTGCTTTGTCCGCTTGATGCATCAAATGGGACGCTTAACGGCAGGATATATTTTTTTGTCACTGCTGTATGTATGTACATAGGCAATAAAGAAAGAAAAAAAATTGGCCGCGTATCTGCGTGCTTCGCTGCAAATGTCGTGTAAAGACGATAGAAGAGGCGCTGTGTGAGATATGGACGCCATCTGGCAATACGTCGGGAAACATGAGTGCTGTGTTGCGTGCTGGTAGTCCCGGCGCAGCAGCAGGCGAAGACCGGCGGTGACCAACGCGACCGGCGGGGACGCCAGCCAGCCCGAAAACGCGGTTTGGCGCGAAGCGCTGAAGCAGAGAAACGGCCGCACTCAACGAGTACTCTCCACACACTCTTTTATTTACACGTCGCCTGGGTAAAACAGGAACGCCAGAGCGGCGCCCACAACCGGCAGCCTGAAGGCCGCCCACAACGCTGCTTTTTCATTTTTAAATATTTTTTTCACCTTCCTGGCCTTCTCAAAACTAAAGTTTTTCAACACCAACCCATGGCATTCGTACAGTGCAATACAGAACCGAAACCGAAACACAACAATGAGCTCGTGCGAAGGGCACGGAGGAAGGCAAATTTCAGCGCAGTCGCATTTTCAGCTTTGTTGAAACAGCGCTCACTAGACGACGACGAAGTAAAAGAAGGCACAGGACAGGCGCTGCATGTCCTGTGCCTTCGTCGTCGTCTAGTGAGCGCTGTTTCAACAAAGATGAACTCATACCAACTCGCTCAAGCTTCCATTCTTATGCATTTTCAGCGCAGCTTAAGAAACTAGGGTCCTTAAAATTACGTATGTATGCATTTTCTATTAAGGAACACGCCACCTAATACTTACCTAGTGATGTTGCACCTCAGATATGCATGATATTTACTTTTTGATCGACAACGTTCACAAGTATGAACAGCCGTACCAGTTCAAGACGGCTGGCCCTTGGGCAAGTGGTTCAACTTTGGCCGAGTGGCTGAATCGAGGGACGTGTCGACAGACAGAAAGACAGACAGACAGACAGAAAGACAGACAAAAATTTCTGCGTTTAAGTTCCCCAAGAAAGACTATCGTCTTTAAAAAAAGCGCGGGTGTGTGGTAGAACACCTGCTTGCCACGCAGAAAGCCTGGGTTCGATTCTCACACGGACGCAAAATTTTTATTATTTTATTTGCAACTTTCTCGATTTTTCGGTTACGGACATGATTTTTCGCTCACAAACAACGACGCCGACACCAGAATTTCTGCAAAACGACACCCTGGTGCCTGCTGTACAATAATGTTGGTTGTGTATGGGGTTTAATGTTTCAATGTGACTCAGGCTATGCGAAAAGCACCAAATAATTTCGAGTGCCTTACTAGATTAGATGCGAACATGCATGACAAACATGCGATAATGAACACGTCATGACATGAATGCCTTGATTTGCCTCAAATCTAAAAAGACCGGTGTATGCATGCAGCTCCTCGCTGATTGCTTGATACCGATGTATGGGATCTGTCGGATATTTTTAGGGACAAAGCACCTTAGGGTCTCGGCGTGCATTGTGCATCGTCGTCTGCTGTGGCGGCGTGCATCGTCGTCGCTGTCGGGACGGTCCATTTGCTTGAGCGCAAGAGGAAAGCGCCACCGCTTCAGCGCTCGCCGTGTGGCGAGAGCACGACCTACTGTACTCCTGACCTACCCAGCGAGCAGAACGCCAGCACGCACATGTTGGCGCTTCCTTCTGCCGCCAGGGGTCTTTTCGCAGCGGCTTTGGCGCTACTAGTTACCCCAACCTAGATGCGCCGCCGCGCCGCGCCGCCGCCGCCGAGCCGCCGCCTGTTTTTGGTCACGCCGCTCGCGCCGCCTCCGAAGTCCCAAGAAAGATAACGCCGCCGCCGCCGCCGCGCAATAATTGCGGCGCGCCGCCGTTAGTCTTTTCTTTGAATTCGAATGGGGAATCTGGAAATAAAATACAGCACTTCGCCGGAGGAGCTTTTCTCGATGTGTCCATGTAATGAACAGTCCATTTCAGCGGCCGCTGAATAGCGGGAGCGCGGCGAGAAGCGCGCCCCCTGTTTCCGGTTCTTGTTCTGCGGCGCCATCATGACATCACGATGCTTTCAAACACTCTCGACACAAATGATAGGGACGGAATGTGCTTCAATGCAATGAACGCAGCCCTCAGAGATCCGATTTTCGGTGCACATGTCTTTTGATTATGTTAGCCATCGATTTAGGTTTAATGCGGCCGCTCGTCTAACGCAGCTGTAAGGTCGGTACGCATTCCCTGCATCGTTCTCAAACATCTGGGACACATTCATATGCAAATTCAGACTTGAAAAGTTCCTGTTTCAGTGCATTTCGTCCACTCTCTTCTTACGTTAGGAATGTGTTGGCGGGTGCGGTGCGGCGACGTGGTCAAGAGCGAGGTGACGTCACGGCTCACCGCTTTTTCGAATCACTGAATGCGCTCTGCCGAAATGGAGTGTGGAAATCCCCTTTGGATGAACGCATCGAGAATAGCTCCCCAGAAGTTGTAGTATCTTTTTCTTCTCGAGAAATATCACGAGTATTGCCTGACCTTAACGCTGCCGTGTCCTCCAGCCTGAAAGGGCGACGACCCAACTTGCTGGATAGCATATTCTTGGAGTCTTGGACATAGTACACTGTGCATAAATAAAATATATAAGTAATATATGTATCTCGGTGCGTTAGTACACTTTTTCCTTTCATTTTTACTCGAGTAAATCAATAAATAAATACAGAAGTAAAAAGAATGGAAAACTTAGAATATAGCTGATCTAGTTGGTAGGTATTCATGTTAAGAAGACATGACGTGGAAACAGGAAATTAGAGAAAGTACTTAAAACAAAAAGTTAATGGGCTGGCTTTCTTTTTACCTGACTAAACGACAACAACTTGTTGCCAACAACTTGTTTCCGATTGTAACTCAAAATATGTAACGGTTGATTCTGGCGTTCCCCAGGGCTCAGTCCTAGGACCTCTACTATTTCTTTTGTTCATTAATGATATTGTAGAACAAATTCCTGTTAAAGTGAAACTTTACGCAGATGACTGTGTTTTGTACTTGGAGGTTCATAGCACATCCGATCAACTTCTGTTAAATCAGGCATTTCAAAAAGTAGCCTCTTGGTGCGAGGAATGGCAGATGGTCATTAACTTTGATAAAACTGTTTTTATGCGAATTACACACAAGAAAAGTCCTTTGCATTTCAGATACAATGCTAAAAACACTTTTTTGTCTGAAGTCACTAATTATAAGTACTTGGGGCTTTACATATCGAATGATCTCTGCTGGAACAAACACATTACACACATAACGACGAATGCAACTTACAAACTGTTTTTTCTACGTCATTCACTGAAGCTATCCACTCCTTCTGTCCGCCTTTTAGCGTACAAATCAATTGTTTTACCAATATTAGATTACGCCGTTATTATATGGGATCCGTTTACTAAGACTAACATTAACAAATTAGAAAAAGTGCAAAAACGAGCAGCGCGTTTTATTTACAATAATTTTTCAAGGACTTCTGTTACGGACCTATTAACCAGAGCTCAACTTTCACCTTTGTCATTAAGATACCGTAACTCAAGGCTTAAGTTTTTGTATCAACTGATTAACGGCCATTATCAAGTAGACATAGCTGATATTTTTTCTTTTTCTTCTGGCTACTCTACCAGGCAGAGACATGACCTCACCATAACCCCCTTTCCCACACGCAATAATTGCTTTAAGTATTCATTCTTTCCTCGCACCATAGTCGAGTGGAATAAATTAACTAATGCAATTGTCTCAGCACCCTCATTGGCATTGTTTTCATCGAAATTAGAAAGTGCACTAATCAGTTGAATCGTAGCACATACTACTGTACATGATTGTTAAATGTATTCTTGTATTTTTATTGTATGTTTTTGCCCGTTGAAGTATTTTTTTTCCCTGTATTCATTGTATAACATGTATATACTATATGTCATTGTACTTGCCAATTGTTCATAAGTAACATGATGTACCACCCTGCTAAAATCACCAAATGGTGATTGCAGTATCTGTAAATAAATAAAATAAATAAGAGAAAAGTCAAGAAGTGAACACCTATCTCTCACGTAGACCACTACTCGCACTTGATTGATAGGTATAGCCTCTTGCGTGGGAATGCGCATATAAATATTTTTGTCTACCTTCGTTTCCGCCGCTGCGTGATTTTTCAATTGTTAGCGGCGTTTCTGGTGTCTTGACTACTCTGCTGTGTCCATGTTTGTACGCCCTGTTTTAAATGCGAAGCATTTCTTAGCGAACTTCTGCGACTTTGAGCGTATCTATCTATCTATCTATCTATCTATCTATCTATCTATCTATCTATCTATCTATCTATCTATCTATCTATCTATCTATCTATCTATCTATCTATCTATCTATCTATCTATCTATCTATCTATCTATCTATCTATCTATCTATCTAGCCGCCTACGACTTTGTGCTCTCCTGGCCGTTTCGTTAATCGGATGTATACCAAAATTGGTGTGTCATAACATGGCCTTATTACGAACATAAATTACAGGTCATATCATGAAAATCATGACACGCATGTCATGAACAGCATGATTTACATTCCACGGCCCTTAGGCTCCCTGGCCGTTCCGTTAATCGGATGTGTACCAAAATTGGTGTGTCATAACATGGCCTTATCACAAACATAAATGACAGGTCATATCATGAAAATCATGACACGCATGTCATGAACAGCATGATTTACATTTCACGGCCTTTGGGCTCTTGCGGCCGTTCCGTTAATTTCATATATACCAAAATTCGTACGGCGTGACAAGAGTTCATGACAAACATAATGACAGGTCCTAACATGCAAATCATGACGCGCATGTCATGTGCAGCATGATTTACATGACATGGTCTCGGGGCGCTCGCGGCCGTTTAAATGAAGGGATACATACGAAAACTAGTATGACGAGACATTTGTGTATGACGAACATAACTGACACGTGGTAACATGAAAATCATGATATGCATGTCATGTATGACATGATTTACGTACCACGCTCATGGCGCACTCGCGGCTGTTTCGCTAGATTGATATACACCAAGATTGGTACTGTGCCATGTGACTTTATGAAGATCATGAATAACAGATGGTAGCATGAAAACCATGACATCCATGACATGTATGTCATGATTTACATGCCACGCTCATGGTGCGCTAGCGGCAGTTTCAGTAGATTGATATACACCAAAATTGGTATTGCGCGATGTGACTGTATGAAGAACATGAATGACAGTTGGTAAGATGAAAACCATGACATGCATGTCATGTATGTCATGATTTAATTGCCACGCTCATGATGCATTCGCGGCCGCTTCGCTAGCTCGATGTACACCAAAATTGGTATTGCGCGAAGCAACTGTATGACGAAGGTAAATGAGACGTGGTAACATGAAAATCATGACATGCATGACATGCACATGATTTACATGTCATGCTCATGACGCACTCGTGCCGTTTCGCTTGCTTGACATACACCAAAATTGATATTGCGCGACGCGACTGCATGACGAACGTAAATGAGAGGTGGTAACATCGAAATCATGACATCCAGGCTATGTATGTCATGATTTACATGCCGCGCTCATTGTGCATTCCCGGCCGTTTCGCTAGCTTGGTATACACCAAAATTGGTATTGCGCGACGCCACTGTATGACGAACGTAAATGAAAGGTGGTAACATAATAATCATGACATGCATGAAATGTACGAGATGATTTACATGCCATGCTCATGGCGCACTCGTGGCCGTATCGCTAGATTGATATGCACCAAAATTGGTATTGCGTGATGTGACTGTATGAAAAACATGAACAACAGGTGGTAACGTGAAAACTATGACATGCATGCCATGTATGTCATGACTTACATGCCACGCTCATGGTGCATTCGCGGCCGTTTCGATAGCTTGATATACACCAAAACTGGTATTGCGCGATGAGACTGTATGATGAACATTAGTGACAGGTGGTAACATGAAAAACCATAATATTCATGTCATGTATGGCATGATTTACATGCTCTACTCATGGTGCACTCGCGGCTATTTCGCTCCTTTGATATACACCAAAATTGGTATTGCGCGATGTGACTGTATGACGAACATAAATGAGAGGTCTTAACATGCGAATCATGTTATGCATGTCATGTACGTTATGATTTACATGCCACTGCCATGGTGCGCTTCCGGTCGTTTTGTTAACGTGTATATACCAAAATTGGTATGGCATGACACGAGTGCGTGATGAACATAAACGACAGGTCATGCATTTATATACCAGATTATGCGTTTCATTGGCATGGTGTACACTAGATTGTGCATGTATGCGTGCATGGCAAACATGCGATATATGGTGGACTAGATGCCATGGCATGAATGATTTCATTTGGCTCAAAGACAAACAAGGCGATGTATGCAGCTCTTTGCTGGCTGCTTCGCATTACATCGATTCCCACAGTGCGTGGGATCTGCCGAATTTTTTTTATAAAGGGCCCCAGCAGCCTCTGAAAATACAAAAAAAAAACAAGCGCGTTATTCTCTTTTGGCGTTTCTTGTCTTCTGGTGCACTTCGTGACGCCAGAACGGTGATTCACGTGACATCATCAGGGTACATACTCTCGATTGGTTCATGTACGAGAAATAACTGTTGTGAGTTGTCTCCCACACTGCTTTGCCATGCAGCCGCCCACCAGTTCTTGCTTGTCTCGTATGACTATCGTGCGCGATTAACTGATTTCTCTCAATTTTTCTGCGTTTGCGGCCGTGCATGCAGAGATAACAGACTGTAGCCGATAAGCGCGAAATCATGATAGGCTCAACGCTTAGTGCTGACATTGTACGCGTGCTTTATGAAGAAATAAGTGGCGAGGAGATGTCCCCTGTAAGAAGACTATTGTAGGCGAGAACGAAACCAATGGAAAAGACGCCGGATTATATGATTCTTCCAACGGACGCACTCTTTACAGCGGAGACGATGCAGCTTTCCAGGAAAAAGGCGAGCCTGCTTCGGTGGTTTCTTGTATATTTTTTATTGCGTTAGCGATTGTATGGACACTCAGGACATGTTTTCACCGTCGCCGTCATGTTCCCTATAAACTCTAAATCGATAACATCACTCCGCGCATTGTATGTTCTACCCGCGAGTAAAAGCTAGCGAGCGTTGGCAAGGAACATGGCTGAAGCAGAGATGAAACGAGCTGGCCATCTCCGTCACACGGAATAACATCAACCCGCGTGCGAGGCCTGCCGTCGATTGCTCCTCAAGCAGAAAAAAACGCCCCGCCCGTCATTTGCTGGGCGAAGGAGCAGAAAGGGATGTCTGGGGAGAGGGACATCTTCGTAAGAAGCGCAAAACCACACACAGGGACAGCTAGAAAGAAAGACACTACACAAGCACTTGACTGCAACTAAGCGTTTACTCGGAAGCGCGACATAAAAAAAGGAAAGAAAGAAGCCAAACAAAACAAAAGCCTACGTGTCATATCGGTTATTACTCATCCATTATTGTCCAACACACCGTCCAAAAAACGAAGTTCCTTCTGCGTAAGCGCGATAGACGGTGCACTGACACAATCAATATCATCCCGTTTCATTTCTGCAGCTTCAACTATTAATCTCGTTAACATATCTCTGTTGCGATACAAAGTGCAGGTGTTATCAAAGTATGGCACACAGCCACAATCCTTGCAGTGGATAGCCAGGTGTCCATCCACGCCTTTCTGCACCTTATTATCATGTTCTTTTACTCGCTCATTTATACATCTTTCAGTTTGTCCTACGTATGCGCGGCCACACGACATGGGTATCCTATACACAACAGTCTGTGTGCACTGAACATAGTCATTGTGATGGTTAATTTTACAACACTTAGAATTTGGCATTTCGTGTGTTAGCCTTAGGGGCCGACAAGATGTTTCACATTCTTTAAAGACAAAATCAGCGCAACCTGGAAACACATTGGAATCCCATTTCAAAAGAACCAAATAATCATCCACAAACCTGAAGATTTTCAAAACATTAGTTCCTAATAACTTGTCATCAAGTATACGATCTAAGTGGGCCATAAAAATTTCACTAAGTACAGGCGCAATAGCAGACCCAATGCAAATTCCCTGCTTCTGAATGTAAATATTGTCGTTCCAATTAACAAACGTAGACGTTAAGCAAAGAGCTAATAAGTCCAAAAAACCTGGAACAGACATTCCACAAGCACTTTGAAAAGACACAGCACCATGTTCAAGAATACACTTCTCAACAAACTCCAGAAGCAAATCGTGGGGTAGGGAATACTATAAATCTTTTACATCAATGGAAAACCCTTTCACCTGTACCTCGGCATTAGACACTAGAAATTCGACAATCCGCTCTGAATTCATTGTGCGAAAAGGATCATTAGGTTGCAGAACGTTCAACTTTTCTTGCAGAAACAGGGCAGCACTCTTCTGCCATGAACCCTTTTCTGAAATAATCACTCGGAATGGCATGCCTTCCTTGTGCGTTTTCGCACTAAAAATTCCGAGTGATTTTAAAAACGCTTTTTTAAAAGCGGAGCTCTTTAAGCTTTTCGTTAGGCTGCGTGGCGTGAAAGTGGACGCAGCTTGCCTTTGCCACGTTAATCTATGTAGCCCTGTGCGTGGTATAATCAGCGATTAACTATTTGTTATATTCCAATACACATGCGACGGCCTTGTGCGGTATTAATAGGAACTACGACGTCATATCGTTCTCACTGAACCAACATTATGGGACAAACTGCGGTCATGGGCATCGGCAGGGGTGGGGGGGGGGTGCAACAAGGCGGCACTTGCGCACTTGTTTGCAGGACGAGAGCAGCGGCGGTGATGCGATCTCTGTTGACGGCCTCGACCGCGCATTCAACAACGTGGCCTGCGTCGTACACCGTCTCGCCCTCGATGAGGCACCGCTACCTTTCACAAGCTTTATCTACATACTTGTAGATGCTGGAGAACGGCACGTTTACTGAAATATCGAAAGCACCACCCAAACTAATAAGTATCGTACGGCGGAAACAAGATAACGAGCGAGAACACTCACACATAGTTTCACTTTCTTAATAGCAATGCGGTCGGTGGCATCGGCGCACTCGTCGGCCATCCGGGGGATTTCTTGGTCCTGTCGATTGGGCCGCAACTAAAACAAGTTCAAGATTACACTTGCAGGCGTTAGTTGACCGTCGCGAGGCTGTTCGTTCGACAATGTTCCCGCCTCAAGCAGACGATCCGCATACAGGAGCAGCGGCTGCTGCAGCGCGGTTGAGAGCGGAGTCCCCGCTCTGACGTCACGCGCGAGAGGGCGCCACTCCAAGATCTCGAGGCCAATAACGGGGCGGTGACAAGTGCGCCACCACGCTCGATAAAAAAAATTATATTTTCCCCTTTTCTCTTCTTTTTCTTGATGTTGGCATAATGTCTCTACTTATCTATATTACTACAGGAAAAAAAAACAAATTCTCAGCCCAGTTCTCTGCCCTCTACGGCAGAATGTCCTTATTTTTTTTCCAATATTTATTTTTGTCCTTTCTCTCTCATTTTCTGCCACCAGTACTCTAACCGTCTCTTACTTATTTCAATCGTGGGTGTGTTCAGCTTTCCGTCGTTGTCCCTAAAACGCCAGGCTTCATGTAGGCTCGTGCCCAAACGTACACCTGGGTGGATATCTCCAGATTCAATCAAAACATGCTCCGCCGTTTCCTTGTCTTCCCCGTAGCATGTACATTGTTCTTCTTCTTTACTGAATCTCGCTTTATAACTACGCGTTCTAAGGCAACCCAATCTCGCTTCAAACAGTAAAGCGCTTCCCCTTGAATTATCGTAAAAGGCCTCCCTCCTTATTTCATTTTTGCCCTTTCGGTACTTACTCAAAGCCGTTTTTTTTTCTCCATAGCTGCCATCCAGTAAATCCTCTCCGCCTCTCTGACTTTCCGCTTAACGCTCTTTGTTGACATATTGCTTATACTACCAGCCGTATATTTACTAGTGAGCCTCCTAGTTCTTTTTCTCCACTGTGTGTCCACGCTCTTCCTATACAAATAACGGAACACCTTCTCTGCCCATCCACTATCCATCATATTCCTGAGCCTTTCCTCGAACCTTATTTGGCTCCGAGCTTCCCTCGCCTCAAAACCTGCCCATTCCATATCGCCCTTTACAGCCTCATTTGTCGTCTTCCCGTAAGCACCCAACGCGAAGCGTCCCGCAGTCATTTGATTTACATCTGTGATGGTGTAATGTGGGCCCAGGATCCGAAATAATTCAACCGGCAGTCAGGTGATTCTGTACACACAACACAGACTTTAACACAACCGATAACTGACAATACACACACAACACACTATAGCATTCCTTATTTACATTCTAAACGTCCTACGCGCCTCGGCACACAAACTGTCCTACTCGCCGTTATGCCTGTTGCCGCTGCGGCGAGGTCGGTAGTCACCGGTGTTCCTTGTGCAGTCAACAGTCACGCTGCCTGGACCGTAACGAGGTGGTGGTGGTGGTGATGGTGGCACTGCAGGCCGGTAGATCACCAGGCCACTGCAGTGCAGGTTAACTGCCCGTCGCCAACATGAGCCGCGGCCACCTCGTCACACCACTCGGGCCCCAGGACCTCAGGCCAGGAACAGACTAGGCTGCCGGTCTCCGTGTCAGCACCGGGCACAGAGCGGGAAACAGGCTCACCAGGTCCACATGGCTGCCGGACGCCTGGTTGAGTGACGCAGCCCGAAGCAGGCAGCCAGGCTCACCAGGTCCGCAAGGCTGCCGGACGCCTGGTTAAGCGATGTCGCGACCCGAACCGCCGACCAGCGGCTGCCGTTCCAACCGTGTCGCGCTCCAACTGCTCGAGCCGCACGCCCCGCTCGCGCTTCCTTTTCGTCGTCTTCTCCTCCAAGGCGTGCCGCAGAGCAGAACTGCCGTTCCCTCTTCGCCCCGTCACGGGCCACACAATCCACATCATCACAACATCCATTCGTGATTGCACCTCTGCCCTCATGCACACCACTGAGTTCCCAAAAGTAAGCCCCGGAACCACTACACCCTTCCACAGACCTCGAAACACCTCGTACCTATTGTATCCCGACAACGCTCTGTGCTTCATTATTGCAGCATTCCTCTTTGTGCCGAGGCTTTTTCCTGTACCTCCATGTATCTACCACTCTCATTTACCCATACTCTGAGGTACTTGTACTCGCTTACCCTCGGTGTTTCATGGCCTTCTATTGACACCGTTTGATCACAGGGATCATTGAATACCATCAGTCCACATTTTGTTACACTAAATCCTAGTCCAAGAGCTTCACCTTCCCTTCCGCATATATCCGCCAGTCGCTGTATATCATCTCGACTGTACGTAAATAAGACCATATCGTCCGCATAAAATAAACCTGGAAGCTTCTGCTCAATCATCACGCCGCCCTGTGTGTGTGACAGATTAAAACCAATGCTGCTGCCTTCTAGCCCTTTTTCCATACTCACCATGTACAGCATGAATAACTGCGGGGACAAAGGACATCCCTGTCTCAGCTCCTTGCTAATCTCAACGTTCTCTTTGCTACTCATTCCTTCCCATTCTATGCAAAATATAATTTTCTCGGTAGATCTCCCTCAAAAGCTGTATACAGTCGTCGCCTATGCCCATTCATTTCAATATAGCCCACAAAATTTCCTGATTAACGTTGTCGTATGCCCCAGTGATGTCTAGAAAAACCACGTACAAGGGCCTATTTTGTATTTTAGATATTTCTATACACTGAATGACAACAAACAGGTTATCGCCTAACCGGATGTCGACTCGAAATCCATTCTGAAATTCTCCCAAAATATCGTAATGTTTTTCCAACGTTTCTATTTTCATTTTTACTGCTTGTTTTTATTGCATTTTTACTCCTGACCTGCCCAGCTAACGGCGTTCTACGAAGCTGGTGGGGTAACTCGAGCGCCCCCTTAGCGGTGAAGTCTGCGCAAACAGCCGGCGCAAACAGCTTCGTAGAACGCCGTTAGCTGGGCAGGTCAGGAGTACTGTAGGTCGTGGGCGAGAGAGAGCGAACGGCGCGCGTTGACTATGAAACCGCTCTTTCTGCGATGAACGCTGAACTACCAGCTCGCAAGGAACGAGAACGCGCCCTCGCCCGCGAGAGACAACGCCGACGCAGACAGCGTCAGCTAGCGAGTTTCTTGATTGAAAAAATTGGCCGCGTATCTGCGTGCTTCGCTGCAAATGTCGTGTAAAGACGATAGAAGAGGCGCTGCGTGAGATATGAACGCCATCTGGCAATACGTCGAGAAACGTGAATGCTGTGTTGCGGGCTGGTAGTCCCGGCGCAGCAGCAGGCAAGAGCGGCGGTGACCAACGCGACCGGCGGGGACGCCAGCCAGCCCGAACACGCAGTTTGGCGCGAAGCGCCGAAGCAGAAGAAACGTCCGCACTCAACGAGTACTCTCCACACACTCTTTTATATTCATGTCGCCTGGGTAAAGCAGGAATGCCAGAGCGGCGCCCCATGGCACTCGTACAGTGCAATACTGAACTGAAACCGAAACACAACAATGAGCTCGCGCAGAAGAAACTAGGCGGGTCTCTAGAATTACGTATCTATGTATTTTCTATTAAAGGAACGCACCACCTAATACTTACCTAGTGATGTTGCGCCTCGGATATGCGTAATGTTTGCTTTTTGATCAACCATGTAGACAAGTATGAACCTAGTGAGCCGTTCACGATGGCTGGCCCTTGTGCAAGTGGTTCAACTTTGGCCGAGTGGCTGAATCGAGGGACGTGCCGACAAACAGAAAGACAGACAGACAGAAAGACAGACCAAAATTTCTGCGTTTAAGTTCCCCAAGAAAGACTATCGTCTTTAAAAACCCACTGCTCGCGCTCACAGCTGTTCACAGGCCACCCCATATATATGAGCACTGGATCTTGATCTGCAATGTAGTGCCGGTGGGAGATTTCTCTTGTGCGTAGTTGAACAATGTCTAGGATTTCTTCTGTATTTAATTGCCCAATAGCAGTGATTTTGCTGTGGGAAACACCGACGCACACTACATGCTTCGCCCCTTCACAGGTTTCATGTTAGTGGAGCTGAAGCACACTTCCCTACATGCTTCGCCTCTGGAGCTCAACGACAACGTTATCCAATCTCGTACGTGCACACTAATGTTCATACTCGCTTTACTTACCGCAGCGGTGGTTACATGGTTGAGTGTCCGCTTCCAATGCGGGACGTACTGGGTTCGATTCCCAGTGCCGACCGGGAGCCCACCGGTTTTCCTAATGGTTAGAGGAGTACACTGACCTGGCGCTCGGTTGTTAATGGGTGCTCATCTCGAAAGGTGTCCCCATAAGGTTCTGTAAAGGACCTTGGGCGCACCTTAACCCACCACAGCGTTGGTGAAATAGTTGAGCATCCGCCGCTGCTGTGGGAGGCAGAGGATTGCTGCCGCCGGGTACCTACCAGCAAAATAGGTACAGGCGCACTTCCGGCCTGGTGCTCGGCAGAACGAAGTCAATAGTCGGTTGGGAGGGCACCCACCCTGTGGGAAATTGGCGGCAGGGGACCGCCAATTCCTCTTCGTCTTTTTTTTTCATCCACGTTATTACTCACGTTTACTCACACGCATGGGCACTCATTCGTTTTCCGTTTCTGTTTTCACTCATAGACACTCATGCTCATACTCCCGTCCACTCGCACGTACTCACACTCGCGTTCATACTCACTTCTCACACTCATAGACACTCACGTCCATACTTACTTGTACTCACACTCATGGGTACGCGCTCACGGTCAAGCTCATGTGAGCAGGCACTCACTCACGTTCACGTACATACTCACGTCTACTCACACTCATCGGTACTCATTGACGTCATACTCATGCCAACTCGCACTCATGAGTACTCACATTCATACTCATCTCGACTCACACACATGCGTACTCACGATCATACTGACGCCTACTCTCACACCTACTCTTACACTTGCTCTCACACTCACTCACGTTCATACTCATGTCGGCTCCCACTCATCTGAAGTCATTCACGTTCATCTCACGCCTTCTCACACTCATCGGTGCTATCTCACATTCATACTCGTGTCTCCTCACTCTGATTCCTACTCATTCACGTTCATACTCATGCCTACACAAGCTCATGGGCACTCACTCACTTTCGTCTACTCCTCCTGATTGGTTTTCACTCACGTTAATATCTGGGGTTTTACGTCCCAAAACCACGATATGATTATGAGAGACGCTTGTAGTGGAGGGCTCCAGAAATTTCGACCATCTGGTGTTCTTTAACGTGCACTGACATCACACAGTGCACGGGCCTCTAGCATTTCACCTCCATCGATATGCGACCGCTGCGGCCGGGATCACGTTCATTCTCACGCCAACTCACACTTCAGAGCATTCAACCACGTTCGTAGTCACGTCTACTCTCATTCATTGGTACTCACTCGCGTTCATACTCATCTCTGCTCACACTCATGAGTACTCACTCACGCTCATACACACACACACACATCCCTGCTCACACTCATGCGTGCTCACTCACGTTCATACTCACCCCTGCTCACACTCATCTGAACTCACGTTCATACTCACGCCTTCTCACACTCATAGGTGCTCACTCACATTCATACTCATGCCTACTCACACTTCTGAGCACTCAACCACGTTCATACTCACGTTCACTGACATTTACTGATACTCACTCATGTTCATACTCATGTCTACGCACACTCATCTGATATCACTCACGTTCATACTCACACCTTATCACACTCACACTTCTCAGCACTCGACCACGTTCATACTCACTTCCACTCACATTCATTGCTACTCACTCACGTTCACACTCATCCCTGCTCACACTCATGAGTACTCATTCACGTTCATACATTTTCACACTCATCGGTGCTCACTCACATTCATACTCATGTCTACTCACCCTGACTAGTACTCACTCACGTTCATACTCATGCCTACTCTCACTTCTGGGCACTCAACCACGTTCATACTCACGTCCACTCACATTCATTAGTACTCACTCACGTTCACACTCATGCCTACTCACTCACGTTCATACTGACATCTATTCACACTCATGAGTACTCACATTCACACTCAGCCTACTCACTCACGTTCATACACACGCCTACTCACACACCTTGTCACTCATTCATAGTCGCACTGACGCCTTCAAATGAGT
Organism: Rhipicephalus sanguineus; assembly: GCF_013339695.2. NCBI lineage: Eukaryota > Metazoa > Arthropoda > Arachnida > Ixodida > Ixodidae > Rhipicephalus > Rhipicephalus sanguineus. The sequence continues at coordinate 19,232 of NW_023616126.1, forward strand.
GTGAGTGAGTGTCACGCAGGGTGTCTACCGACCGGGAAAAACCGGGAAAACCGGGAATTCTCAGGGATTTTGGGTAGTCTGGAAATTCTCAGGGAAAACGCAGGGAAATTGTGCTCCCATCAGGGAAAATCCACGGTATCTTTATTGAAAGGCGACGAAAGTCGCGGTAGCGCTTGCTCGATATTTTGTGAACGCATTTTTCAAATCAAACGGCCGCTGCGGCTGCGGGGAAGTGGCCGCCACCTTGACTGCTGTCATCGCCTTCGGAGTCGGGGGGGTGAAGTGGGAGAGAACTCCGGCTAATGCGTGGCATGCGGGAACCGCGAACCACGACACATCGTATCGCGCAATGTGTCAGGATGTTCTGGGAGTACGCGGCGTAGTTCTGTCATCTTTCTCGCGCGTGCTGTGCGTTAGCGCCCGATATGGTGTTTTTGTTATCGCCGCGTGTCAACAGTAACAAGCATGATTGTTGTAGAAGCGGTAGCAGTAGATGTAACGAGCTTGAGTTATTTTGGCAAGCGATCGGGGCGATCGCGCAGGAAGCGGATGTCTTCGACAAGGCTCGTATCTGGCAAGCCATCCGATCGGCGAGAAAAAAGACGCTTGTTGGCTGTTATCGGAGAGCTCACTCGCTCAGATCCCGAGCTTCAAAGATGCTATTTAGGACTCCGTGAAGAATATAATAAATTCCAGGCGAGAGCTAGCGTAACTAACGGGCCCATTCACAGCAAGTGAAAGCTTTTTTATTTCTTTTTTTTTCCCGATGAGGGCACTGCTGAAAACAAGTTTTAGGCAGGTCGACCGATATTTTTGTGGGTTTGCAGCTCGCAATTACCAGCCACACCACGTGCATGTTTGCTACAAAGCCGAATTACAAAACTTTTTAGAGCCATGGCATAGCGGCGACCGAAATTCGCGACACCGGCACGGGTCCCACATGCTCGATTCGGCGCGCGATGTCGCAAAACAGTAACGTTTCCACCATAATCAGATGTGCCGTAATTCAGGCTGTTGCCGTGCTTTCAGGCGATCTTAGCCCGCAGCTATATTGCTTTTTTTTTTGCGATAGTAATTATATAGACACTCCGACGCGAATTTTTTGCCTTCGCCATGATCTTCCCTATCAAGTCCAAATCGCGATTACATCACCCCGCGCGTCGCATGCTCCATGTGCGAGTGAAAGTGCGCGAGCGCTGCCGACGAACGGGGCTTAAGCAGAGATGAAACGAGCCGACCGTCTCATTCGCGCGATGGGCACATGGATAGGAGCCGGCGCGTTGGGAGGGGGGGGGGGGGGGCTGGCTGCGTGAGTCCGACAGGAAGTGCGTACTTTGTACCAGCGGGCGTGGTCGCGTGCGCCGCGGTATCTTTAGTGGGGATCAGCATACGGCTCATACCTTTGTAGGTGTTGTGCTCTAATTGCAAAACTTCCGTTGAAGCCATAGCAGTGGCAGATCCCAAGGGGGGGGGGGGGCGGTAGCGGCGATCGCCCCCCCCCCCCCAAGCCAGCCCCCACCTCCTCCCTTCAGTGCCTGTCGTCCGCTTGCGGCCTGAATGTCCAACGAGACGGAATGTACAACGAGACTGAATGTCCAACGAGACGGAATGTCCAATTTAGAAGAGATAAACGTGTCCTCGTTTGAAGTTTCTCAGACAACTGATTCATTGGGTTAAGATAGCCTAACGGAAGATCGCATTTTTTTGTGTGTGTTCATTAGAACTCACTCAACATAATTCAATTGTCATCTTCTCTAATTACAATAGAACTGCAAATGAGTCTGCCACAGAAACCAATCTCGCACTGATGTCACTGTTTCCTCATTATAAATTTGCATGTTTGGTTCTTTTTCACAAGTTAGGTATACCATTATCCAACACTCCACAACTAACTCATTCATCAACCACAGTATCATATCACATTGAATCAACCGTCATTGTACAGTCGGTCTTGAACCAAGTCACCTGTAAGACCCATAACGTTTTTCTTAAGGGGGGCCCTGTGCCCTTACGATGCGCTGAGGCCACTGAAGTGTCAAGCAGGGCAAAAGGCATTTGCAAGGCTTGTTTGTAGGCACTGAACAAATTTGTTTACAAAATGTGGTAAAGGCACGTGCATATTTTTGTTTGGTCGTACAAGGATAGAATAAAGAAGTATTTTTAAGGATGGAGTGGCCGAAAATTTATGGCACAAGAGAGCACTTGGTTAGCATATTGCTAATTTTGTAGTCAGTAAGGGTATTCCAGAATAAGTTAACAGACATCTGCACACCCAAGTATTTAAAATACCTAACAAGTTCCTAGGGACAATTACTTTAACAGGACACATGCATGACTTTACATTCGCTAACACCTACTTTCATTTAGCAATGTTCACACCAGTTAGCTACAGTAATTATGGCAGGTGATTAAAATCGTCTGTGTTTCACAAGCGATAACACCATTATCAGCAAATGATGAGTGAATGTTAGGTGATAGCAAGGAAGGGAGGTTGTTGGTATAAATGAGGAACAAACTGGGCCTAGCGGAGTAGTGAGCCTTGTAGTACACCAGAAGTTATGCTTCAAAGTTGTGAGTAATGGCCACTTGTGGTTACAAAGTGAGTGCAGTTTGGTAGTAAGCATCCAATGCAATAAAGGATGTTAGTGCTGAAGTCCAGATGACTTACTTTTAAAGTAAATGTTTATGACAGACCTTATCAAATGCGTTAGCAAATTCTAAAACAATTCACTCTGTGAATGATGATTGCATCGAGAGAATGATGTAATTTATGAGTAAATATAAAAAAATTAAGCTGAGTTAACATTGATGTGTATTTTTTAATTCATACTGTGTTGTGTAGTGTACAGTGTAGGGCAATGTAGACATATTCATTGATTGCTAAAAAAGCTTTGTTAGAATATTAGAAGGGCACTGGTATTTTCTTTGTAATTTTGAGAACCAGAATGTGAGTGTTTTGTTTCAGCAAATAAATTAGTTTGTGACACTAGCCACATGAACAATCACTGGAGTAATGACGACACAATCATTCTGGCAAGTAGGACATTGGCAATCATTTCACGAGACAGAAAATTTTATCACAAAATATGTCATATTAAGAGGTGCAGTGCATTCTTCATTAGGCACAAGGATAGATAGCAATGGGTTTTCCAGAATTATATGTTCATCGTGCGCCCGGTTTGATCATAGTCCAAAATTTTTTAACATTAGACGTTATAAAGAAACTTAGATTTAGAGTTCTTTAGTGACAGTATATGTGCCAAATGCAGACTTATAAGCAGTTGACAAGTGTTTTGTTGGAGTGATTCAGGCATTTTTTACAGTTAGATAGCCACTTCCGATGGGCACTGTACCTAGGAGCATCAGAATTTGAGATGATGAAGTAAGATTGAATGTAATTTTTTGTTAGTTCTGGAACTTCAGTGGTGAACATGTCTCAATTCTGCTGGTGCAAAAAATTTTAAAAATTCAGTGTAGAAAAATGCCGTTAGCTTGCTATATATGGCAGTAAAGTTTGCTTTTTTGTAAATATGTGCACTTTCTTTAGTTTGTCTCCTCTGGAGGTTGAAATAATTGAGAAGCAGTGCAGGGCTCTGTCCTTGGGCTGCTCCTATTTCACACATATATTAAAGAACTTCCACTCAAAGTGTGGTCCAAGATATGCCTTTTTGCAGATGATCGTGTTTTGCACCAACCAATAACAAAATTCATAAGACTGCTCTACTCTCCAGCAAGACCTCCTCCTAATCTAGGCAAGGAATTAGTGGCCTTACGAGGCATAGGATGGCTGTCAGGTGCAATTATAAATGCAGGGCAATTTATTTTTTTGTCATCAGTTTCCTGGTCCATGCAATTTTCAGGGTGTTCTCTCTAGGGGAGAGCTTGAAATTCAAGAAGCAAGACAAATTCATTGAAATTCTGCATATTCTTGGGCATTGGGCTATGGTGACAAACTGTGAAGCCCCCAACAACAGTGTTTTTTTATATGATTCATTAGACCAGGACATTATGCCGAGTGTAGGAAAGGAGATGACGCTTAAGGGCTCGTTTTCTTTGTTAGACACAATATTAATGAGATTAACTAACAGACAATAACGCCAAGGAAAGTATAGGGGGTGTTATCTGTAGTATATAGAATATAAAGGTGAAGAAAGTGGACCAAAAGATAACTTGCCACCGGCAGGGACCGAGTGTAGCAGCTCAAGTAATGAACATAATGCATCTTGCTTCAAACACTCTTACCATTCACACTAAGGCAGTACAGCATCAAGAGAACTTATACGACTGTGGTGTTTTTGCCATTGCTAATGCATTCACTATTGCATCTGGCATCAACCCATGGCACTGTTGCTTTTGACAAGACTGTAATGCGCAGTCATTTAATAGCATGTCTTGTAGACAATGAAATGGTGCAGTTCCCTCTTACTACAATGCGAGTGCCAAGGGTAAAACCAAAATCAAGTTGCTTTTTTGTTCAAAAATAATGTCCTAATTATGCTGTTTAAACCACTTAGAAATCAGCCTTAAACTGAAACCCTACACTCGTACGACCATTGAAATTTAGGCCTTTCTATGGATACCAACTCTAGGTTATTAACACTCTTGTCATCGTCCTGAGCCTTGCTCCTCAGCATTAAACCATTTCCTTGTATGTTCTTTGATAGTGAAAAGGCACTGCAGGTGTACTTGCTTTAATTAATTAACTGCTTGTGGATAAACTTTTTGAAGCAACTGACATTGGGAAGCACATTATCACTGAGAGGTTGCTGTGGTCAAGGAATGTTCAACTTTTGCTGCTTGTGTGCTGTATATAAAAGTTCTTTATGAATGAAAGACAGTTGTATCTGAGAGTGTCTGCACAGGGCAAACTTTAAAATTTTGTGCTGTTCTCCCTACTTTAGATAGCCATCAATACCGTAATTTCTCACAGGTCTACAACATAAAACTAAAAATGTCAGTAATAAAATCAGATTCTTCAATTTATATTGAGCTGAAGTCTATAGCACTCTAGTGCTGTATATGACACGAAACATCACAGTCTTTCAAGTGCTTTTCTTGAAGTGTTGGGGCTGTTCCTTAATTGCTAAAATATTGAAACTTTTGTGGATGCGCACTGCTCAAAGTAAGAAATCTAAACAGTACTTAAGGGGGGACATGGCAATGAAAACTATCTTTGTTATTTATGGAGATAAAGTGATGAAATTTGGCACGCAGATGTGATATGTTGTGCTGATATCATAACTGAAATCGGTTTTGAGCTATCTGTTGTAGTTTTTGTTACAGCACTTGATATACTCTCATTGTCATCCCAAAATTAATTAATGAATTAGACATAAGTTCATCAAGATTTTTACATAAGGATATTCACAAGGGCCCATTCTGTGCCGTAATGCTATTGGTTTATTTTTTAATGTTCAAATGAGCACACACAAAAATGTTTGAAATTTCTTGTACATATTGTCTTACTAACAACTTTTACAAAAAGCCAATTATAAAAATCTGTATGATGTGCAGACAAATATGGACAGCTTTACGGCACTCACCAATGTCTCAGGACCTAAGCGCAGAAAACGGAATGGTTATATCTTTATTTGTTGTGAAATGGCACAGGCATGACTGACAGCAACTGTTCAAAAATTGAAAGCTGAGAAAATGGAGCTAAAAGCTAAGAAAATGGAACTCGGAAGGAAGCTGGTTTTATTTTTCATTGGAGCAATGCAGCTTTGCAGCTATCTTGAGCTCTATCTGTCCTCTTTATGATGACACCAATATGGTGGCACTGTGCCAAGGGAAAACTTTAGATTTGCATTTTCTAAAGCCCAATTTTCTCACAGTTTTCGATGACAGCACACTAGTAAAATTCTTTTTTTCAACTTCTACTGCTTATTTTGGTCTAATATTTCACCAAGACATAAAACATGGTCTCAAGATTGCAGAAAAAAATTAATTGAAAAATTGAACAATTTGACCAAATTTACAATTCCCATTGCCACGTCCCCCCGTTTGAAGACTCAATGGTGCATCGTAGACCTGTGCGCTGCTGCGCCACACCGCCACTGAAATCCCAAGAGTGATCACAACGATGGCATGAAATAACTGCGGTGCGCTGCCGTTTCTTTCAATCCGAACAGGGTATCCAACCCTGCGGCGTCCTCCAGCATTAAATGGCAACATCTCGACTCGCTTGATAGTACCTTTTCTTGCAGTCTTGGACCTATTACACTATGCATCAGGCCCGTAGCCGGGGGGGGCCCTCCCCCCCCCCCCCCCCCCCGAAATTTTGATGACACATGGTGTTTTATCGAAAATAAATAATGAAAATAGGCGTTTTTCCCAAATTGCCAAGGCTTTCAGCAAGTGGGCTTCCCCCGAAAAAAATTCCTGGCTACTGGGCCTGCTATGCATAGATAAATAAAATAAATAAGTAAATATATCAATGCATTTGTACTCTTTGTTCCTTTAATTTTTACTCGCGTAAACCGATAAATTAATACAGGAGTATCTAGACGATGAACAAGGTGCTGGATTGTTTGATTCTTCCAATGGACAAACTCACAGCTGAGACGATGCAGCTGGCCAGCAAAAACGCAAACCCGCTTCCACGGTTTTTGCATATTTGTTTATTGTGATAGCAGTTATATGGGCACTCTCGATGGGTTTTTGCGTCGCCGTCATGTTCTGTAAGAAGTTCAAATCGAAACATCGCTCCGCGCATCATATATGTTCTACTCATGAGTAAAAGCTAGTGAGCACTGGCGACAACGCAGCTGAAGCAGAGATGAGAGCAGCCGGCCACCTCCGTCGCACAGAGGTAGCATATGCGATAACATATATTACCTCGCGTGCGAGGCCTGCCATCAATTGCTCTTCAAGCAAAAAGAAAACGCCCTGCCTGTTTTTTGTTGGGCGAAGGAGCATGGACGAACACCAGGGAAGGGCCCGGGGGTGCTATCTCGGCAAATATGGCTTGCTTGTATACCCTTCTACGTGCTGTAATTTCAATGCTTCGTGTTGCGGTGACAGACTGCACGAAAATCACTTCTCTCTTGAGAGCAGCCATACTCAGTTGAACCGGCAAACTGTGATTTGTTTTCTAAATGCAAGGGACTACTTCCCCTAAACTGTGCAATCTATAACTTCACTCCCCCTCTTCCACGCCACGCCACCGCCGAACCGGTGAACTTCGTGCCGTTTACGCACCGCTACTGTTGGTGAAAGTGCGCCGGTCTGGTGCATATCCACGAATGTGCATCACTCTTACTCAAGCTCCTCCTAAAAAATTACCGCAGAGTTATTTATTCTCATAAATGAAGCTGATAATTTTCGCCACTAAATTGCATGCGACTATAAAAATGACTAGTGCAATAACTACTGATTTTTAAGATTACATTTATTCTTATTTCTACAGAGTAGTATGTATCCTTGTCACTCGCCCCCAGAGAACAGTTGTGAGTGCAAAACTTGAAGTGCCACAGTATTGAATTTACTGTATTGCATACCATTGTAATATATGTGTCCACTCAAGCCACAAACAATCACTCAAGTTCTTCACCAGCTCACAAAGGCATATGCGTATTTCAAAGACCATTGATCTCATTGATTACCGAAAGTGATTGTGCTGCTGTGACATCAAGCATGAAGTGCTTTCAACTTCTTTTCCAACTTTTTGCAAGCTAAAAAGCTGCAAGACATATTTTTAGAAAAATTAATGCCTTGTTAAAATTAAAATTTTTATGTTAATGATAGTCATGACAATTTAGATCATAAAATTAAGAAGCACATAGGGCATGCAAGTGAGGCTATCATCCAAAACACATACGCACAAAAAATTTTTTTCAGGACGTAGTCGTGATCGCCTTTTTTATTTAGTTATACCGAATTCAGGGTTATATACTTGTGCATTGACAGCTTACCCATGAAAAGTCAACAGATGCACTCATGCTGCAGTTGACATTTGCAGTGATGTACAGTAACTTGCATTTGTATTTTAAAATGAAAAAAATATTTTTGCATTTCTCATGTGCTTCTGCCCCGCAAAAAATTTTAAAATTACATTCTTTGATCTGTGTTATTCAGCCAGATAACTTTCTGCAGGCCTAATTTATTCAGAAAATAATGTAAACCACTATACTAAATGCATCTTGCTTATGAAAACTAAGTGGTTGCAGAATAAGTGAATCAGTTTTGATGCCTATTGGCCCAATGAACTGTGTAAATAATGCAGGCCAGAAAATTATTATTGTTGTGGTATTTTAGTAACAAAAAGCATCCAATTAAGCATGTCACAACTTTTTTAGATGTTCTAAGTATAAAAATATGTTAAAGCACTTAAAGGGACCCTAAAGGCGAATGTTAAGTCAACATGAACGTACTGTTAACATACCATTCCAGAAATGGTGCAGTGTTTGTTTTGTGCTAAGAAAACGTCTAGTTCGAACAAAAATTATATTGAGTGGTTAGCATGCTACTACAAATATTCCAACCACCATACCAACTAGGTACTGTTAGCATTTTCTCCCTTTACTGGCTGACAGTCCAGCTGGCGGCGTGAAAGGCAGAAGCAGGCAAGGGAGAAGGAGGGTTTACCTATTGTTGTGAGCAGACACGACTGTCAGCAGCTGCGGAGAAACTTCTATGGCACGGTAGGTAGAGTTGAGTTGAGGGAGCCGGTCACTGACTGTCACTTTTTGTGGTGATTGAAGCTATAGCCATGGATCTCGTCGGTTCTACTTCAAAGAATGAAACAGAAAGAAGCAAGCAGCATTTTATTCCAGATTTTAATGCACTGAAATCATCTTTTTTACTATTGGCAGTTTGAGTGTCAGTGACTTTTTCTGGGACTCGACTATGTATCCACACACAGAGTTAGCAGAATATCCCGCTGGTGGTGCAAGCCTTGTCGTACATTTACTTAATTTCTTGGTGAACAGAGCCCTGGTGCTGATAATACTGACGTTTAGGCGTTCGTAAACTTTCACCCATCATTTGAACAAAAAGGTCGTTGGCCTTTAGTGTCCCTTTAAGAAAAAGAAGTTCTGTTTCTTTGTGACTGAGTGTACGAGTTCATTTGCTAAGTTGTACAACGTAGAAGCACATACTTAATAAAATGAAAGGTAATGCAGGCAGCTGACCATAATTTATATTGCTGTTCCCAGCTGTAAATAAGTTGTTAGGTTTTCCATGTTAGGTTTTCTAAATGTATCACTCTTTTTATACAAACATCACAGTTAACACATGATTAATATTGAGTACATTTCCTAAAGATCAACATCATTCCGAGTAAAAGTCCTAATGTTTGCTGTGACAACGTTCAATTCCATTAGCCCGGCTACATGCTAAATCTCCTGTGAGATCACAAGCCGAAGATAACAACCAGCTTAGCTTTGTTAGGAAAAAAAGCGCTGACATTTAGGATACCACTGTTCGCATATGTTGTAAGTGCTTCAGTTGAGTCTTGTGAGATTAAAATGTGGTGCTCCCACAAAGAATTTTTTCTTTCTGTACTTTCACCAACCTGGGAAACTATGTAGACGATAAGTAAAAGAGCAGGGTTAGGCAGAGTGATGTGATGCCTGACACTACAAATGAATGCAAGAGTACTTAATTACCATTGTATTGCAAGGGGAATGATATATTCAATATGAACCTCAGCTTGCGTTGCCATGGTGTTCGTGTGTTTCTTACCACCGTGGCAGGATTGCCAGAACTAACGTCTCTGTCAAAATCTTGTGCAGGTGTGTGACACAAGCAGAAGTGTTCACAGTTTACATCTTTAATGTCCTAAGCATGCACACCAGACCATGATTCTACAGTGTCTGACAGCTCCGGTTGAGTACACATCATGATGGCTGGAGCCATCCCTGTGTGGCATCAGCTAGACTGTGACAAGCTGCATACTTTTGCTTGCGACGACTGTGTGGGAACAAAAAAGGGACACCGCACAAGCAAAGGCTTTTAGGCAAACTTAACGGCTTGCGGTGAAGGAATTCTGAAAAGGTCTGATGTGCCATCTTGCAATAAAGAAGCAACTTTTATACCTAGTCTGTCTTGTGTTAGTAGGAGTCTGATAAGCATAGACAGTACAAGTTCGTGGCTAGGAAAGGATGATGGTGAGGAGATTCCCTCTTGAAACGTTAACCTGCACCCTCCTCCCATCCCCTTCTTGGTGCACTGGAAGTTTTGCCCTATAGGTATTAGTTCCTTCAGTGGGTGCTCCTGAACGGCTTGTGATTGAGCTTGCTCTTACTACCTGCTTTATCCAAGCACTAATCCTGATGTTGGATTTTTCTTGCTCCGTAGCATAGAAAAAGAGGCTTCAAGCATTATGCAAACAAAGATAGAGCGTTAAAAGATTACCATTGATGTTCTGTACACAGACCTCTCCTATACAATTCACTAAAGAGTATGTAGTTTCTTAATGGTATTTTTTTAATCAGTAAATTAACCTTGCAAAAACCAGATTGTCATCAGTGGTGCTTGATATACAGCGCATGAAACCAGTGAATTTAAACTGCAATGATGCCACCAGAAGCATTAGCAAAAGTAAATTCACCCTGATAGAAACCTCATTCTGCATTAAGACTGCCCAGGCATTATTAACAATGTATATTCAATAATTTCATTACTAAGTTCTAATTGTCCCATTTGCATAATCCTATCTCATTCATACCATGCTCTGAATTCAATAATTATTTACCTACGAGGGGTATTACTAAAGTTACCAGCTCATTTAAGATACCTGCTAGCCCCAGTGCTAGCCTCATTAAATAGGAGGCTTTAATAAGTACTGCGGTGTGTTCATTCCTTCAAGAAATTTTTAGCATCCCCTTCATAGCTATTTTTTAATGATTTGATGATGCATCTCCCCACCTGATGACAGGCACTTGCCTAATTACCACCCCATCTTTCCAACAAGCAGCCCCTGTAAGATGCTTCAATACATGCTCTCATCGCGAGTCACCATAAGTTTCCTGAAACCACCTTGCTGTTAGTTCTGGCACAGCATGGTTTTCATAAATCATTTTCTTGCAAAGCTCAACTTGCTTCCTTTACAAACTGCACCTATAATTTTAGACCATTCTTCAATAGCTATTTTTCTTGATCACTCGAAAGAACTCAATATTGTGAACTGTAAACTACTACTTTTCAGAGAAAATTAATGAAATATGGATGATCATCTCCTATACCTAGCCTGAGTATATACTTCCTTAATAATCGTTTACATTTTGGAGCATATATATGTGATGGCACAAAATCTGGAGTACCACTGGAGTCTGTCACAGGCATTTCGCACTTCTTTAAAGGTACCATGCAACAATTTTGAATTAATCCTGCAATAAATTAGAAGAATAATTACTGCGTTGCGAATCGCTTGCCAAATTTTTTTTACAGAGTAATTGATATGGCCTCGTTACAGAGGCTGGAGTTGGTGGCGATGCTGGCCACCGCATCAGCACTAATTAATGAGACAAAGGACGGTGCGTGTATAATTAAGGCACACACACGCGCGCGCGTACTATGTATGCTTTACTGCAATACATTCCGCGCACTTCACCGCATCACACAACTGTGTTGCGGCAATGTTGACTTTTAGAAAGACGTGAATGTAAGCTAGACAATGCTCCTTGCAATAAAATTTCTGTTTTATTTCCCTTTTCATTTGTACACAACTACCTAAACAGACACTGCTTATAAAAACGATTGTCATCATCGGCGACAGCATAGTTAAACAGCCACTCGGTCAATAACGCCTGTTCACATCCCGTCGCTGCCAACTTGCGCATTCCGTATCGGTCGCGCGCAGTTACGCAAGACGAAGCTTAAATAAAAGTGTTGGTTCAAGTAATTCGTCCAAATGACAGTCCAACTGATAGCGATCGATCCTCGATCACGCAACACACGCACTTACCACACATCCACGCACGCCACAACACTATAGTTGTGCGTCAAACAGACGTTCACAAATCGCATAACAGATGGCTTTTATTTCATGTTCGCACAGCTCATTATCAATGCTTATAGATTTGGCGGCCAACACTTCGGGATATTGACGTTACCAACAAGTAACGTTGGGCGTTACCTACTATAAGCACCGCGGAGAGGGTCCCTCCGCTCATAAAAGCGTCTACTGAACACGACGACATCGCAGGAAGTAACAAAAGCGCAACGACTTGCATATGAATCACCTTCTACAACACTCTTGCACAACGCAACCACGTCGACCACATCCCCACGGGCAGAGGCGGTTCTCGCTAATGCACACAGCTCACGGTCATAACCAACATCCACCACGGAGAACAAACCACCATAGAGTTTTCACAAGTTAGTGAGAAACTCAGCGGTAACCACACTACCTAAGCCGCCTAAAAAAATTTCCAGCCGAGCTTCTCTGCCGCCACCTACTTATACGCTTCAAGCCAAGTCAAGCCAGTTTTAAGCGGCTATATGGGTGCGCCGAACGCTTTTGCCACATTCTGTCTCGTGCGCCCTGGGCGTAGGAGACACTGCCTTTCTTTTGCTTGGAATGTGCTGCCACGCTTCGGGAATACGTGGAATTTTTTTAATGTGCCGATGTCTCTGTATTTTTTTTTTGCTTTACAAAGCGGCGCGGCGGCTTTCAATTGCGCATCAGAACGCGCACGCGCGGTCTGGCTGGTTTCGGTTTCATCCTTCGGGTGGTTTTCGCTTCTTGCGCCCGCAAAGCTGATGATTGTTTGGTTTCTAATCTCTCAAAGGGTGACCACTTGTTACTCTCTCGTTTATTGCTCCCTGGGGCGCGATTACATCTGTTTCCATGCGGCGCTAAATTACACAAACGACGCCGCCGTGATTGCGTTGCCTGTTTTGAGGTCTCGGAAAAACTAACTACGTCTTGTTGGCGATGAGACGAAGGATTACTGTTGCTTTTTCACTAGTTTTGCATTCCAGACGGGCCCACAACCATAGTGTTTTCTTCCGTGTGCTCACTGGCGCAGTTCGCTTGCGCTATTGAAGCGCGCGCCGGTTGCTCTGCTGCCGATGAGTCGAGCAGCGATTCTTCCGATGCGGACTATTCCCCAATTGCCGAATCAGAATCTGATTCATTGGATTTCAGTTTGTCAGACGAGGATTTTCTGACGAGTGCAGAATCTGATGACGATCAAGGAGCGACATCTGAAAAGCATGCGAGGCGAGACGATGCGGACTGGATCAAAGGTGACTTTTGGCCATCCGTGTCTTCATTCGACGCCACTCGTCCAGGACAAGTGTCTAGCTCTGCGTTGCTGCCGGATGCAAAAGAAGTCGAGTACTTCAAGCTTTTCTTTGACGAAGGGCTAGTCTCGAATATTGTAACGGAAACGAACAAGCATGCTGAGAAGACTGCCAAGCCAAGCGGAGATCCTCCTGTTAGGCTGACAGCGCGACACTTCATAGAGAAGGTGCCACCCACCGATGCACAGGGAAGCAGGACCCAGAGAAGATGCTACGTCTGTGCCAACACACTCGATGACAGAAACTTCGCAAAGAAACGCGCTACATGTGTGTGGAGTGCAACAAATCACTGTGTGGAACTATGATTCAAAGACGTATCACACGTTGAAAAGTTTGTAGTGTCAGAGCACAAACATTTTTAACCAGGAAAGTACTCTGGTGCGCTTATTTTTATATGTTTGTGAGCTATGTTTATACAATACATAACTTTTATTTGTAAAAAATCTGTTAAGTTTATTTTTTTAGGATTTTGCTTGATTTTACTACGAATAAACCATGTGTATGTAACAAGAAAAATGAATTTTTTGTCACTTTACGGTCATGAAAAAATATTTTAGACAATTTTTCAGACAATTCCTCAGACAATCGTCTGAGGAATTTATTTCAGCAATAAACAACTACACATTTTTGAACTGGATTTCGCAAAAAAATTCGACCCTCGAAGGGTTAAGAAGTTTATGTCAAATATGACATCCCTGGAGCAATGTTGTAGGATTATGAAGCTCACAGGATAAATCCAATTATTGATAGTGACTCTTGCTTTGCAGACTCCAGCCGGCGTTATTAGGTGGCCTCCAGCGGTCTGGATTTTGGGGCCTTCCCAGGCAATCTTGACTCTTTTCAACTTTGCAGCAAACGGTCCACCGACGACAGAGTAGTCGGCTGCGGTGTCAACCAGCGATGAGGACATTGAGGTCGCTAGTTCGTCGTCTTCTGTCACAGTTAACTCACGACATTGGATCATGGCTGCATCGGCTTGTTCCACTGCTGCTACAAGGCGTCGTCAGCTCTTCTTTTGGCAGCAAAGTTAGTTAGATGTCTTATCGATGCTTTTCAACCCAGAGGTAAATTCTTGTACTGTGTGCGTTGGATTCTGCATCAGCGAAGCGAAGAGCTTTTGCATGAGGAAACGAACTTTCTTCACCTCGAGCATATCAGGGTCGTCAACATGGCAGAACTGTCTCATCATCTCTTCCGCGAAGATGGTTACGTCTTCATTCGGGAGCTGCACCCGTGTTTTGAGCAAAGCCACAGCATTTTCCTTGCAGACTATACTCATGAATGCGGCTAGGGAGCCAGTTCAAAAATTGTCCCACGTTGTCATGGTCAGGGGGGAGACAGCTGCGCATATTGCGCATTTTTGATAGGATTTCATTTTCCTGCGCCAGCTCCAAAAGCATAAATATCTCAAATATTGCCCCAGACTGCTCCAAAAGAGCCTCAAAGGCAACAATTTTGATGCCCACGTGAGCTTCAGTCGGGAAGAAGGCTGACTGGACAACATGATTTTCAATAACAGAGAGCTGAGCTAGTTGGTAAGTATTCATTCTAAAAAGACAGGACAGGACACAAGGCTTCTTTTTTGTGTCCGTGTTTGCACGCCCTTGTCTTTTTAGAATGATTTTCAAGCAACGCCAGGAATACCAAGAAAATACACATTCGCAAAACACCTAGACATGCCCAAGCGTGTTTCTTCTATGCACCTTTCTAAGGGAGTCCCACGGTGCTGCCATGATCTCCATTAGACTGTTGTAAATATGTGTGACCCGCAAGAATGTGCTGCCGTGATTTTTTCTTTTTGTTATATTTTTCTTTGTTTTAATAATATTTGAAATAAATCTGCTGTTTGAAATTAATACCGTTGGAAAGACCCGTTCTTCCTTTATCATTTGAAACCTTACACTTTAGCATCAATCAATTTCTGTGGCAGAAAAAAAAATAGTTCCTGGACTACCCAAAAACAACTGATTTTTCTGTAGTCACGAAAGTGTTAAGTAGGATGGATACAGGGGCGAGTGTGCAAAAATTCATTGTGGCTAATGTTGTGTAGGGCAGGAGCGCGGCATAACTTGCGGCGGGCCAACAGAGAGGCCGAACGACGGGAGGGCGCGTAAAGTGACGACGCAGAGACCAAGATTCGGCCAGGCTGACGGGAGACTGCACTCCTGCGTTTATTGCAGGTGGTTTTAAGGAGGGGGAAGAAGGGCTATTGGTCAGCGAGGCACGGATCACATGACCGGCATGACCACGCCGGATTGGTGGTAGCAAAGAGGCATGGCAGAGACCCAGCTCCCCCCAGTAGCATGAATAGAGAGCACAACAACACTGGTGTCTTAGCATGTCACCAGGGGTCGCACGACACAACATCGTCCCGCCCTGGGAAGAATTGCATCCTTATACAATCCTTGAAGTATAACTGTGGTACATCAGCAACACTAAAAAAAATTCACATTCGTGTTCCAATCGAGATGGCACCTGCATAACGCAGAAGTTCAGTCCTAGGAGCACACATCACAACCTATGTTACCGAAAGAAAAGTCACTTTACCAACACCAACACAAGTGCCAGCTTGCACTATTCACAAAAAGTTCACACACACGCACTAGACCTCTGCGGCTATACTGCGGGCCTCTAAGGCAGTATAGCCCTAGAAGACGCGGACTACTTCAGTCTGTGATGTAGTCCTTCAAGTGGGCTGGGGGCTTACGCGTCCGCTGTGGGCGACATGACCCAGGCCCTGCAGGAAGACTTTGAGAGTTGCGGCTGTCAGGAGCCGACTTTGAAGACCCGTCCCCATCTCTCCCAGAAGAACTTGGCGGATTGCGGCTGCCATGAGCCGATTCTGAAGACCCAGTCGCATTACTTCCCTCCCCTGTGTTGGAATTCGGTGCATTTACTGTAGTTGAGGAGGAATATCCAGGACTTTCCTCCTGAAGTCCCAACGGGTGATACTGGGTCGCAGGCAATTGAAGCTGGGCTTCAGCAGATGTAGAGTCGCACTGCACAGCAGGGCTACCGCGAATGGCCTGCGCAGGGAACACCTGGTTGCTGATGTCCAATCTCGAATGCGGCCGTCGACCGCGGCCGCCGACGATGACGTCGTCGTCCTGGAGCCGGCACAGCTCGCTGGCGTCCTGCTGCCGTAGCTCCAGAGGCAGCCGACGCAGCTTGGCAGACACTGGTACGATGTGCTGCCGCCTCTTGTCCCGGCCAGGCAGGTTCTCAAACCCCGGAGGTACACTTGCAGGAAGCTGTGAGGAAACTGGTGTAGCCAGACGACACGTCAACGTTGCACCATCGATCAGGAGTCCCAACTGCTGGATGGTGTCGAGCCCCAGCAGTGAAGTGCCGTGTGCTGTGACGTAGAAGGTGACAAAGGCCCGCTTGCCACGGTGCTGCAAGTCCGTGCGGAAATAGCCCAGGACCGGTATGCGGTGCTTCGAAAAATTGTTCAAGTGAACTGACGCTCGCAGCAGGCGATGCTTCGAAGTGAAAAGCGCGTCGAAGTCCCTCTTCGTCATCAACGATGCTGCGGCTCCGGTGTCCACTAACAATGCCATGTGGCTATGTCCTCCGACGACGACAGGGATGCGCAAGTCCCTTGGGCTAGTCGGCGCAGCTTGCACGGATAGGACTGTGGCAGTGCCGGAGTCAGTGTCTTGAACGGGGGTAACTTCCTGTACTGATGGTTGTCGCTTACAGCAGACTGCCGCGAAATGCCCTTTGATAAGGCAAAATTGGCAAATTTTGTTTTTGGCCGGGCAATTTCTTGAAGTCGCCAAATGCCCTACCTTGCCACAGCGAAAACAGGGGCCGACTTGAGGCTTAGGCGCAAGCTGTTGCACTTGCTGGCAGCGAACGCAGTCTTGTACCAGCGCCGTCGAGCCCGCGCAGCCATCTTGGATGCGGCCGCCCGACTTGGGGGGGAAGCCGCCGTAACCGGAGTGCAAGCCGAGTAGCCGCTCATTTTCTCCGAACACCGCGTTGGCTTTGTTGAGCGCCTCAAAGTCGCGTCCAACTTCTTCTGCCTTTTGCGACGTAAGGGCTTCTCCGTAGGACAGAAGTTTGGCCCGTACATGTGCGTTGGCAACCCCATGAATTATCTGGTCACGCATTCTGTCGTTGTAGGTAGCTCCGAACTTGCATGACAGGGCCTTTTCTTTGAGCGCGGTGACGAAGTTGAGAAACGTTTCGCCGGGCAGTTGTTTGCGGCCCGTGAAAAGGTGCCGCTCGGCTAGCACGTTCGTTGTCTTGGCGTAAAGCCCGTCTAAAAACTGGAGCACCGTGTCGTACACCGTTGCCGTCGCCGCTTCTGTCTTCGGCACCGTGCCCGAACCCGACGCCGTAACTGCGCCATCCGCCTCCGCTTCAAGCTGCTCTTGTGCGGCGAAGTATTTGCGTTGGCCCTCAATGCCGAGCACGCTGATAAGTGCTGACGCGCGTCTTTCGTCCTCCCAGCCGCTTCCGCCGGCCACCTTCAGGTGTACCTGGAAAATATTTTTCCATAAATGCCATGGACCGGGAGGCGTGCCGGGAACGTCGAGGAATGGAGGGAGCTTCGCAAAAAGGGCCGCCATGTGTGCAGGAGGTAGGCAGTAGGCTCAAGCAGGAAGGTGGGGTCGTAGAGGGAGCCAGAGCGGGAACAAAGAAAAGTCAGGTCGACGCCAATGTAGCGAGCAGGAAGGACAAAGCACCGACGTGCAGGAGAAATGTGACTCGCAGGTAAGTGTCACTTACATCGTGCTCTTCCTGGCGTCGTCTGTCGTAGTAGCGTAGCGGTTCAACTACCTCGTCGCCATGTGTTGTGTAGGGCAGGAGCACAGCGTAACCCGCGGCGGGTCGACGGAGAGGCCGAACGACGGGACGGCGCGTAAAGTGACGACGCAGAGACCAAGCTTCGGCGAGACTGACGGGAGACTGCTCTCCCGCGTTTATTGCAGGTGGTTTTAAGGAGGGGGAAGAAGGGCTATTGATCAGAGAGGCACGGGTCACATGACCGGCATGACCACGCCGGATTGGTGGTAGCAAAGAGGCATGGCAGAGACCCAGCTCCCCCCAGTAGTATGAATAGAGAGCACAGCAGCTAACAGCACAACTAATGTGGACGAAGAAAAGAAGGGGATACACGACACAGTGCTGACTCTAATAGCCGAAGTTTATTGTAAGAAAAAATTTCACCATCTCTCACTAAAGGGAACAGTGTGGGGATGCGAAGCAGCGCATTAGTCGACTTAAAGTTCCGTTCATCACAG
The DNA here is from genome assembly GCF_013339695.2 of Rhipicephalus sanguineus. Classification (NCBI taxonomy): domain Eukaryota; kingdom Metazoa; phylum Arthropoda; class Arachnida; order Ixodida; family Ixodidae; genus Rhipicephalus; species Rhipicephalus sanguineus. The sequence continues at coordinate 37,735 of NW_023616126.1, forward strand.
GCACCTTGCCCGATGTTAATGCGCCCTTGCAAGTGGAGCACACCATGAATTCACTGTAGTTGCTGTTGCTGTTACTCGTCCCGAACTCTTGTTGTAGAACGCCACGCCGGTTCATCGCACGTCTGCAGAATCTCGTTCCCCGACGCCATCACATGATTGCTGAGAGAGTGGAAGGGGGGAAGGCCACAGCGTCTTACCCAGCCCCTTACACAGACCCGAACGCACAAGCGCATGCCAGCACACATGGTTTTGTCTGCGTTACGCCAAGCTAGGACAGGATACGGACGCCCGGGCCCCTAAAATGCTCTGCACGTATCATCATCAAGGCGGTAGAAGAACAAGAGGAAGAAGACATCTCCTTGGCGTGAGCGTGCGCTCAATCTGTTACAGATGGCTATGCTAGGTGGTAGAAAGTGGACGGTCGCAAAAGCGCAAAAGCTGCTTCGCATCTAAAATGCCACGCCTGCGCGGAACACTCGGCACAGTGACAACAGAAGCTTCTGAAGCGTCCTTTTTAGAGCCCCTTGCAAACTCTCTTGGTGCGACTTTGGCAAGTAAAGTTGGAAGGTACCCACTACGCCATAAATTACCGTAATTTTGCGAAGTAGGGCAATACCCACTACGTTATTATTCATCATTCTGCCGAGAAACAATGTACCCCACTAAGTGTTTCGAAGACGTGTACTTTGTTGATGCCGTGGCTGATGATGATGAAGAATAATGACTGATTAGAACTTGCTGTTGGGCTAGTTGGTAACTCATCATATTGAAGAAACTTGGTGCAACTTGGCATTCCCTCATTCACGAACACATAACTGTTTATTGTTCGTAACACAACCCATATATACTTATACGATGACGCACAAGTGCAGAGACCAACAGTGATGCTCATGTGCAATAATTAACCATGATACGAATAAGTAACAACCAACCACCACCCGACATAACAAGGCATAGAAAAAAAGAGAAAAACTGACTAGGAGCACTTTAAATTCTTGCTTCAAGAAAATATATTTCCTTTAAAAACAAAGCCACAAAAAGTTCGCTGACACACTGATCGTTATTAATATTGATAAAGTAACGGCACTTGTGCTGATAATCTCGCGCTTTTTCCAAGATCCTGCGTATCTGAAAACTGTGAAAAATGTGCTGCTGAGGAAAATGTGCACCACATGCAGAAACTACCCTCCCAGGTAACAGACGCAACAAATTTTGTCCAGTCGGGCCTCTCATGTTCGAAGTCTAAGAAACCAAGCGGGCTATCTAGCGATAAGTTGTATGTTATCGCCCAAGGTGGCGACAATATTTCAGACCTAAATAAAGAAAATGTCTAGAAATAGGTTTAAACAAGTTACTCTAGAAAACTGTACTGAATACATTTATGTAGATTACAACCAACATGTGATCTGATTTTTCTTCTTGCATACTTTTGAGAATGCGTACTTTCATTATGCTCGAGACAAGTGCATAACCCCTTTGGTGTGCAGCCAACCAGAGCAGTGGGCCCCTCAAGTCGAGCCCAGCATACATGATGGGTGCCACGGGGCCCCCTGCAGCCATGGTGGTTGGTGGCCAGCCACTGAAGGGCATCAAGGTGATCCCCGTGCCTCCACGTGGTGCCCGACCTTTGCTGGCACGCCTCATTGGGCCGGCAGGGCTCAGGGCAGTCCAGCCCTCGTCATCACTCATTGTCCAGGTAAGCATCATCATTAACCTCAATTCAACAAAGCACTTCTATCCACAAATGAAGGTCATGCTGATGCTCAAAACACACTGTTGTCTATTCTTCAGATCGGGAACCGCATGACTGAGAGTGGCCGTCGTAACAGAGCAGCGTCTTTTCCATCAGTTGGTGGCAATCAAAGGGGGGAAACTTTTGGAGCCAAGGCGACATGCAACACACTTTCGTATTACTTACTGCACGTGTCTTGCATCGGCACCTAATGTGCTGTTTTTGTTGCTAACGTGACTAGCTGTAGAGGGGTACCATCTTCAAGGACATCTTCTGAGGCCTGTTCTGCCTTATCTCCCTTTTTTGTCAGTTGGTCACTCGCTGACTGGTTGTTTGGATTTTCATTTTTGCTTTCGGGATTTTCCTGATTTGCCGACGGGTTGTGACTCCAGACATCCTTTGTCCATGTTCAGGCACTTCTCTGAATTATCGGCTCCTTCTGCTGCATCTGCACTGGTATGGCCATTGATACTGGTTTCGTGCTCCATTCCTTGCTTTTTGGGCTTGTCATAGTGGCCTGGGAGGATCCAGAAGTCAACAACCATATTGGGGCTAGGCTTATGCCTCTGCACCCACAGAGTTTCCTAAAATTAATTACCTAGTGTGAAAACTGGCGCTGCAAAACTGTTGCAGGCATGGCTAGAATATGTCGGATTCACGAAGGGCCCTCAAAGATCATAATTGAGTTATATTTCATGGCATTACACAGAAACAAGGTTTACTACTTCGAGAAAGTCTGCTTCAATGCACCATTCTGTGAAATGTACAAGGTAGCAATTGGCTGCTAAAGTTGGCAGACTGACAACGTCAGCGTTCTCTCTGCTACAGTTTGTTACATTTGTTTCTTTCACTGTTCGTTTATGGCCTGCAAATGAGAAAAATTTTTTTGTAAAATGTCATGTAGGTGAATGAGATCCCTTTGTGAAAGTTTTGTTCTAGAGAAGCTTTATTTGTGTAGCCCTGTGCACGTTTTAGGCCCAGCTTTGCTCCGGCCAAAACATGCTTCATTCCCGTGACAACACGGTGCCCCTTAGAAATAAACTTGCCATAGATGGTGGGGCCACATTTCCTTTGAAGGAGCACATGCTTGGACATGTTGGTAATTCATGTTTACTTACCATACATTGCCAATTATAACTTGGCTCCTAACACACCCTCCAGCTGTGAGGATCGAGAGTGCCCTTCCCTTTGGCGCCTCGTTCCCCAGCTAGTGTGTTGTGCTGGCCCCACACAAGCACACAAGCATTACCAGACAATCAGCCAAAGGATAACATACAAGCACTAGATACAGTAAACCCTCGTTATAACGAAGTCAACGGGACGGCAAAAAAATTTGATATAAGCGGTAATTCGATATACGCGACTGCCCCATAAAAGCTCAGCAAGTACAGCTAAATTAGCCATGACAACTTCGCTGTGGTATTCAGTGAAACAAACTTTTATTCACGCACAAAAAAGTCATTCAGCTGGCTTTGTCGGGTGCTTCGGCTGGGCACGAGGAGTGCCTGCTCCAGTTTGTTCAGGCAAGTTATGAAGTCGTGGTCGCCGGCCGCGCACTCCACTCTATTTCGCAACAGACGAAGGCTCTCCTGTGTTTGTGCCACTGTTGGTATTTCGCGAGGCTGTTATACTTGTCATCGCCGCCTTCTTTACATCCCTTATTCCTCATCTCATCAGCTTCCTTATTGTCGTGTGCTATTTCTGTGGCTTTCTCAGCGTTGATGCCTGCATTCTTGGCAGTCTTGTGTTCTTGGCTCTAATGTGTAAGCACGACAGAATCATCCCCAAGTCATTAATTATCGATAAGTTGCCCAGCTGTATTTTTCTCACAACTACTTGCAAAACTCGAAGTCGCGACGATCATTCGCTTCTTTAATAACCCTTGAATAGTTGATATCTTGTTTTATTTCGACCGTCTTTATCTAGTGCAGAATAAAACACGCCCCGTGATCATCTTTGTGTTTGCTCTTTTCTTGCAGGTGCAACAAGCGAGTGAAGGAAACCCCCGGCCTGACTGTCCCTCATCATGATGTACATTACATACCTTCTTGGTCCATTTGTTTATGTTGTGGTCACTGCCTGTGAGCTGCACAGCTCACAGAACTTCTCCCACGTTGCTTCAACAAGTCAGAAGGACGCATTGGGGCTCTTCTCTTCGATTTTCCACTTCTGGCTAACCGCGGGCTGCCAGAGCGCATTCGTTTTTCTCGGGCTGCTCCGACCCCTCCACCCCCCCACCCCCACCCCCCCGCGGCGCACTTCCGGTTGGCGTTCGTTTTTCTCGGGTTGGACGGTTCTGGCGACCCGCGGGGAGCCCGAGAGTCGCCAGAAGCTTCCAGCACAATTTAGTCGTGGAAGCCCTCTGGAAGGTTTCAGGCTAGCAGACGCCGAAAAGAGACGATACGCGCTCGCCGCCATCTTTGTGAGGACTCGACGGATTGCAATGCGGGCGCTTGCGCCGTTCCGCCGTGCGAGATGGCGCGATTACAAGTGGCAGCGAGCATTTGGAGCTAATGTTTATTGCTTTTCTTATGTGTCCTGTGAAGTTTCCTTCCGTGAACAACGCAGCGAACTGTCGCGTTCTAACTGCGTCGTTTACATGTCCCAAACGTTATGCACACGTTCGTACACACGTATGGAGACCCCTTTCGAGTTTATTTTTTCGTAGTAGTATTCGTTTGTGGGTGTCGTGTGTGCTCTATGTGCATTTAGCTGAGACGATTGTGATCGAACTAGCTATTTCGCTCCGTCGTATGTTTGCGTGCGTGAACCTCGTCAGAACATAACTATTTCAACTAGGTCTTCGATGTCGATAAAATGCACTGATTGAATAAAAGCGATCGCGACAATGTTTTTTGTGTGATGCTCATTGGTCGCGAACGGCGTGCAAGCGTACTTCGATCTACGAGCCAGTATATGAGGTACGGTATTATGTTATGCTACGACGCGTCGATGTGAAAAAACGGAGATGAATTCAGAAATGTATACATCCTTTTGTTGCCTATTTCATCATCGGCTTTGTCTTTTTGCACCTCTTAGTAATAATGTCATGCGCTATGTACGCGGTTATCACCTAGTAGCTCAAATTAAAGCTAAGCTACATGATATTTTTAGAGTGCCACTTAGGACTGGAAAAGAGGCTCGGGCAACATCAGCCAAACCGAGTCGAAGACGCGTCACACGGAAGTTTATTTTAGATATAACGCGCACTCGATCGTGGTACCAATACCGCTGCATGTCTCAAGTTATGACCAAACGCAAGCTGGTCAAGGCGTGTGTGTGACGTAGTACGCGACAGATCATCGAGCTCTTTTGGGGACACAATCACTTTCGCGAGATTTTCGCGTCGTGCTGTGCAGCGACTGTTACATTTACTAAGCAGACGTGAGCTGGTTAAGCTGTTAGCGGTGCGGCAGCTCACCTTACATCGCTTTCGTGGCGCCGTGCGCCAGCTGGCTGTTTTGTGCGCGGACGGGGCGAGTTGCGCATGATCTTGCGAACGTACGTAATCGTATCCCAAATGCGTATGCTCGAGAATATCTCTTCAGCTCTTCAGCAAACCTGGCCACATATTTTCAAGCGGGCCATCCAGAAAAAAACCAACGCGCACGCGGCACAAAGTTTTGTTTGCTGCCACGGCGGTAGCGTTTGTTTACGTTTACGCTGGCTGTCCCAGCGTTCGATTTTGCAATCTTCGGACAGCTTCGGGTTGTCTTGGGCTTCCCACACACGTGACCAAGACGCTGTTTCCTGTCCCGACCGGAACTAGCTGGCTGACCCTCTGGCTCTGGCTGTCAGCGAACTGCCAGAAGTCCGAAAATCGAAGATCCCCATTTTTTTAAGCCACATTGAAACATAATTTTTAACAGCAAAGCTCATCTTAGTCAACCCTTCGCCAGCACCGGAGCAACGCTTTGGCGAGAGTGAGGCTCGGTAGGAAAGGGGAGGGCTGCGCCGTGCCAATAGGGGCGAGGGTGAGACTCGGTGGAAAGGGGTACCCAAAGAGAGGTGCGCCAAGAAAGGTAGGGTGAGGCTCAGTGGAAAGAGCGAACCGATGAGAGCCACACCAAGAGGCTCGACAAAGCGCATCAGAACCCATCTGTTTGCGAGAAGTAGATCAGTGAGAGGATCGATGGTGCATAAAGGGGGTGTCGGTTTATCGGGACTTTGCTCTCCATAATAAAAGTCAGTTTCACCACAAGGGCGAAGTAACGAATGTGATAGTAACAAATTGGAATGTCACACGAAGAATGGCAAGCAGCTCAAAACTTGCAGCGCTTTGGTCAAGCACAAAGCACACACTCAGGATGAGTGCAAACTAACAACTGTCACAGCTCAACACTTGCAGCACGCTGCTCATACACGAAGAATGCGCAGGTATACACAGGACGAGTGCGTTCTAACAACTGTCACACTTGTTTCTTATTTGTGTTTGAGCAGTGCGCTGCAAGTGTTGACTATGCGCAACCAAGTACCCTAGTAGCAGTGCTGGGCAGTATAGAAGATACATGTATCTTCGATACTATCTTAGATACACTTTGGGTATCTTGTATCTGTATCGCCATACGTCTCGCAAGACGTGTATCAGTATCTGTATTTCCGATACATTGAAGAATGTATTGTGTATCGCAACACCACCGTGCGAAACAATAAACGCTGAGTGAACTCCACTTCTCAGTCTGATACTGTTGCTACTAAGACACCAGATTAAAACTAGAGACAATGACATTATTTTAGCTTTCCGCCAGAGTTTGCCAGCGAAGGCAGGTTATGAGGTCTGAGCGTCCCTATTGAGGGAGCAGAGTCACGTGGTAGCACTCGCGTCATCTCGACAGACAAACGCGCGAACGTCTACGCCCAGATGACATTTTGTTCTCACGGTTTCTTTTTTCTTTCTTTTTAGTTGTGTCAGCGCTGCACTTGGCTCTTGGCCACTATCCTGTGCCACGTACTCCAATGCATGCGGTGTATTTTGCACAAATTCTGATGCTACTGTAGTGTCGTCATCGAAGTTTCTCTTGTGTTGTGCTTCGTTACAAAGTCTGAAGAATGCAAGAAAAGGGGTTGCCTTACATCGCGTGGATTTCACACATCGGTGATTTGAAGGACCTCGTCGATGCAAGTTTGACTTACATGCATGCAGTAACAAACGTTGTGCTTACTGCTTAGTAAAATAGCGAAATTGAGTTTTCATTATAATAACGTAAATTATTAGGAGCTGTCTCAAAGTTGTTAGCAAAGGGATTGGAGAAACATTGTTATACGAAATGCTCCGTTTTTCTAATGAGCATCTCAACGAGTCGGTTTACGCTATTTTACGTAGGCACTGAATTTTCTGCAGCCTTAGCTTAAATGCCTAATTGACATGGCTATTAGGGGTTACTCGCTGCGGTGGTCTAGTGGTTATGGTGCTTGGCTGCTAACCCGTAGGTCGCGGTGGCCGGAATTCGATGCCCCTGTGCTTATATTTAAGTTTTATAACACCACATGGTCCAAGTTACCGGAGCCCTCCAATATGGCGTCTATCATTATATCATGGTTCTGTGGGACGTTGAACTCATCAATTATTATTAGCTCTTGGGGGTGCCGCCTGTATCGTGTTCCTATACTTACTCGCTGTGTTTGATACAGAACCGCTTTTGTATTTTACTTAGTTATATTTGTTTTTCTTTTTTAGTCTGCTCTAAATATTTTTAGTGTTACTAATCACCAGGTAATTCGAGCTTCAGTGGCAATATAGAGTGAATAGCGGCGCTGTCTTGCGGCACTTTGTGCAACTATAGAACACGTCTGACATGTTTTCTGAACTGCAGATGTTCTCTCATAAAAGAAAAAAATGTTAGAAGATCGCGGTTTACTTAGTACGTCGCCAACCAACTATTTCCGCCAGCAGATAAGTAGAATACAAAAGTAATTGCAGTTTTATAGCCTGCACGTAAACAAGAGGCGTCGCAAAGAATGTCGCTACCAGCTTCTCGCTGATGTGCAACTGTCCCGTGTTCGGGTATTGCGAAAACAGTGATACGTTTACGGGCAAGGTCGAACTTAACGTTATTTGCACCACAACGATATTTACACCATTGTGCGGAGGCTTCTTATTGAAGTTCTTGTGATTAGATGGCAGCCCGCTAGCTGGTCGGCAAGCAGAGCATCGACTCTACCCAATTAAAAAAGTGGCAAGCAAAAACCGTTATCAGCGAAGTGTATAAAGAGCTGTCATGTTAAGCAGTATAAGGCAACCGCAATAAGTTGTTTCGGAACAAAAGTAATATACTTTCAGCAAGAAATACAAAACTTTCGAGGTACTAAGAGACATTTCATTTAACTGAGACAAAATTGGTTGCAGTTAATAAACTTTTCAAGCGAACATTTTTGTGCAACGGCGTTTAGTGCTACATTACCGTATATACAGATATATAATAACGAATTTCGGAATGTATCGAAGTATCTTAAGAAACAATTGAGATGTACCGTATCGAATACAATCGGCATTGTGGTATCTTGTATCTGTATCTCAAATATTTCTTGCCTGAGTATCTTGTGTTGTATCGCGATACAATTTCAAAGTATCTTTGCCCAGCCCTGTAGCACACTATGCTGCTGTTATATTGCTGCCATGTTATCTTCTAACATTGGCTGAATGCTGTTCATGTTTTCCTTGAATCACGTTGGAACAATGTTGGCAATAAACGTCAGAATATTAAGGAGACATTGAGCCTCATATTTTCATCAATCGGGCAAATATCTACTATGTGTGAATGTTGCCAACATGTGCACAGGAATTTGACTACATTTGTTCAAGCACTGCGGTGTTTTATCCTGGTAGTATAGTGTGCAACCACGAGTCTCTGTCTTGCAGATTTCGGTTGGAGTAGCAAACGGTTTGAGTCGCACCTTATATCAGCCTTAATTTTTTTCATTCGCCTTAATACGAAAACAGGCATTGTTCCAGTAAGCCGCACAGAATCATCTGTGCTTTTGCATCTCTGACTGGCCAACTGCAAAAAAGATAACGCTTGATACTCTCCAGCTGATACGACTGCTGCCTTTTGTCATTGCACAGAGCTGGCGGTCACACATGCAAACGGATGCAACAGGGAGAGAAAAAGTTCACCTTTATTACAGAAAACACTTTCTACACCAGCACAGAAAGCAGACAAATGGGGCACTGGCAGGGGTGCAACAGCTGCACCAATTGCGCCAATTTGATACAATTCCTTATTGTTGCACCAAGCTGAGCCAAGACAGTGAAATTTGTTGACATTGCGCCGCGTTGTGCCAAAATGCCCAACCAGCCTCAAAATTTTCTCGGTTGCGCTAATTTTAGAAAGAAGTGGAGGCTGCGTTGGCCACCTGTAGTTTGGGCATCATCATCCAATCCGGTCCAGACGCGCAGAAAAGGCCTAGGTGTGCCTTATGTTGGGGCACCCGAAAACTTTTTTTCTGCTGGTTGCAATGCTGATCTACATGGACATTGTGAAATCAAAGTGGAAGCTCCGCTTAAAATTTGTTAACACCCCGCTGCTGTATTCGGGGAAAGATTGACCCTGCCTGACAACTCTCCTGATTTGTGCCAAAGGCTCACGAATTTTGGGCAAATCTCCCGATTGTGCTGATATCTCGCCGTACACAACCCTAACTTCACCACGAAAGAAAAGAAAAAAAGACAATGGTTTTAAAATTTCCTTCTATCACGTGCAAAACGCTTTTTAAGACAATTTCGCCGCAGTACGCCGTTGCCGTGCACAAAAGTGTACTAAGATTTAGAAGGGGCTATTAGTACTAGCCGTCACGGGACACAGCACATTTTGTTCCTTAATTACTCATTCGTGCACGTGCCGCATAATTACTAGTACTAGTATGATCTCTGACGTCACTGGCAATCATTGAGAGGAGCTGCATATGACGTTTCTGCGGTTCTCACAAGCAATCAACAAAAACGTGTGCCTCTTTTCGCCACCCCCAGTCACTCCCGTTTACGAATCTCCCGAATTTCGAGGTCGCCAGGTCCTCACGCCAGGTCTATGTTATGCTGCTCCAAATTCGGGATTTCTTGCTAAAAAGTGCAGTTTTTTTTCCCGTACCTGCTCCATATTTGGATTTTCGTGCTCCAAAAGTAACATATTGCTGCTACAAAATTTGATCCAGATCCTATTTCGGCTGTTGCACACCTGCGCAGGTTAAATTTCTCTGAACGAGCGTGAAGCCCATGTTTAGGTGCAAGAAGGCTATAGCCTGCTGCTACTTCGATGACTTATATCCGTGTCACACGGGCGTTTCGAAGGCCATTGAACCGATGGTCCATTGACTCAACGGGGATGCACGCGCTGCCACACGGGCAGTTCCGAAGGCTCTTGAGTCAGTGGCCCATCGAGTCGAAGGTTGGATGGATAAGGTTGTAACCTTTAGATCGGGCGGCGGCTCACGCCACCTAGCCGTAATACAGTTAAATACTAGAACTATGTATGTACTAGCACTTCCTCCGTAGGTGAAGGAATTTTCACTCGCGCCTTGATTGTAGCCACCAATCAGATAACCTCCTCCTGGTTATTTCTACCCGCTTAAAGTCTAATTTACCTTTACTGTCCCTAAACCCCAATGCTTTGAACTATTCTGCATCATTTTCTTGAACTATAGGGTGAAGCCCTTTACAGATCAGTATCAAGTGTTCAGCCGTTTCCTCCTCCTCTCCACACGCACTACATAACGTGTCTATTCCTTCGTATTTGGCTCGGTACGTCTTGGTCCGCAATACTCCCGTCCTGGCCTCAAACAGCAGAGAACTACCCCGAGAATTATCGTAGATCTTTTCCTTCGCAATTTCCTGCTTGAAAGTTCGGTAGGTCTCCAGTGCTGATTTCGTACTCATCCCTATTTTCCACATGTCCCTCTCAGTTTCTTTCACCTTCTTCTTAACGGATAGTTCCCTTTGGTTTGGTCTCCTGCCGTTTTATAAGTATTTACTTGTCAATTTTCTGGTCCGCTTCCTCCATTTTGTATCGACATTCCTCATGTACAAGTAGCTGAAAACTTTCCTAGCCCAATGCTCCTCCCCCATTTCTCTCAATCGCTCCTCAAATTTTATCTTGCTGCTAGCCTCCCTGCCCTCAAATGATGCCCATCCCATGTCACCTTGTACCCCCTGATTTGGTGTATTCCCGTGTGCTCCCAAAGCCAGCCTACCTATGCCGCGTTGCTTAACTTCTAATCTTGCTTGAACCTCTGATCTCATACATAAGACCGCATTACCGAACGTCAGACCAGGAACCGTGACCCCTTTCCAGATCCCTCTCACAACATCATACCTATTTTTCATTACAGCTGCATTCCTGTTACCTTTAGTCGCCACGTACCTTTCGTGCTCCCTTAGATACTCAGCCCCGTTGCTTATCCATACACCAAGACTCCGCCATCGAGCGGCGGAAGGCGGAAACAGCGTCACCGCGCCCTCTCGTTACCAGTGTTCTCGTACTTATGATTAGAAAAGGAAACATTTAACGAGTATGCATTAAAAGTAGTGTGCATGGGCATTATAACTTATCTACGAAAGTATATGTGTCATTTGGAATGTAGGAATTGCGCATGCTCGCGATAACAGCAGCAGCTCATCCTCGATGGCGTCGGCTTCCTCTTTCGCCGCTTAGATCCCAGCATCAAGCTGCATGACCGCAGCCGCATAGAACACCATAGCGGCTTTGCCTCTGTTTCGCGGTCACTCATGACAGCGGAACAAGCACGTAATGAAACGAAATGAGTACACGCAACCGCAAAACGGCAAAACTACGTGGCAAACCCGGAAAAGCAGCCGGACGGGTAAAGCGGTTGTAACCTAGCCACAGTTTTGCTAACCAACTCTGCTTATAACTAATAATGCACTTATAATTATGTATAAATTTTTTTTATCTTTTAGAACAAAACAAGCACAAATGTGTGCTTTTAAGTGGATTTATTTCAGTTCACTTACGACGACACGAAAACGTAAATAAGATTAGCAGCGCCACAAAATTTTTGCGACAAACACCTGAATCACTCAACGGCCGTTAAAAACCGTCGTGTGGCAACGCGAGAACTCCATCGAGTTCGATGGATTGTAGCGTTTCGATGGCCATTGACTCAATGGCCTTTCAAACATGCCCGTGTGTCACAGACGTCACCTGACTAGCATGGTATGTGCAGAGCAATCCATACTGCAAGAGAAATGTGGCAACAGTAAATTTTGCTGATGTGGATACAGTTTCAAATTGTTTACCTTGGTCATTAACAAAAGATTAACAATTCCTAGCATGAGCAAGTAATGAAATATTCAGTTGAAAACGATGCATTGCCTGTTAGATGTCTTTGACGAACTTCCTTTGCACTTCACCTCATCGTAACCTATGCCAAATATCAAACTGCATGTGACAAAAAAATAAGCTACAGCAGGCAAACGTACCCATTGGATTATTTGCTTCATACAAACCAATGCTGAACTTCTGTTAATGAGCCACTATCTCAACACTTGAGCTCACATTTTAGGGCTTATGATTCTCGGGCGCACAGTTCATGAAGAAGATTGAGAAACTGGAAACCTACCTCTGTACATGTTCATCATGGAACAACTTCAAAGCGCCAAAAAACAAGGACAGACAAAACAAGAGTGGACACGACGAGCACATATTCAGCAACTCGCCTTCATATTTGGCGATCGACCAAACTACTGAGCGCACTCTTCAGTCTTGATAGCTTTTTTTTCAACATCTATCAAAACATGGCGGAAAGTAGCAAGCGCCCCAATCGTTAACACAAAAAACTAAATTGACGTTTCGGCCCCACAAAAAAAAAAAAAGCTTTTTTGTTTTTTGTTTGAGCGATTGGTCGGCGCTTGCTATTTTTTGCCAAGAATTTTCCCGGCCAGACGGGTTTTCGTCGAACCTTGGATTTCATCTGGCAGTAGTGACGAAAGTGTTCAAGAGACTTCAAGATGCCAAGCATCGTTCTGCTTATATTGCAGGTGCACTTCTGGATGTTTAGAGGGACACTAAAGGCAAATATTAAGTCGACGTTTATTGTTCAAATTGCGGTCCAGAAACCTCGTAGTACGTGCTACTTTTGTGCCAAGGAAGTGCTTATTTCGAATTAAAATCACGTTCTAATGGTCCGAATCGCGTGAGCGCACTTGAAATCAACCGCCAAAAAGCGGTCTTTCTCACGTCACTGTTGCCGTGCCCAATGTTGCCCGCCTTCACTTCGCGGCGGCGTGCACTGGCGGCGTGCGCCATTGGGGCATCCGGCAACATTACATGCATGCGGCATTTTGTCGAACTTTCTGTCAGAGCGACTTTCACAATCGCGCAAAACACACGCGATACCGAAACTACCACTGAGACGCGATCGCGTGAGCGAAGCAGAGCGCCGTGCGAATAGCAGTTCGGCGAAAATGGAACCTTTGAACCACGCGCGCCATTGCCCATGGCAACGCCAAAGAGGTTCTTTTTTCAATGAATCAAACTGAAACGAACAAGCAGCATTTTATTACGTCTCTTGATGCACGGAAGGTTCTTTTTTTATTGCAGCTAGTTTGATTTCGAGTGATTAATTGTAGTCGGACTCTTTCACGTCATCGGGATCATTTCCAAAATGTCCCGCTCGTGGCGCTCATCGTGTGATACATTTAGCTTAATTTTTCGGTAAGTAGGGCACTGCTGTTGATAATATTGCCGTTTTAGATGTCATACATTGAGCTTTCACTCTGACATAAATTGTTATTTGCCTTTAGTGTCCCTTTAAGAAAAACGCCAGGCCTGCGCGGAAAGCGCAGTACAGTCACAGCGAAAGCTCCAAAAGCGGCATTTCTAGAGCCCGTTATAAACTCTCTTGTGGCTTCTAATACAAGTACACTAGCAAGTACCCACTACGCCACAAATCAAATTTTGTGAAGTTGGGAAGCACCCACCACGACATTACTCATTCTGCGGAGAAGCGAGGTACCATCTGTAAGGCGCATTATGTACAGTTTCTTGATGCGACGGCTGATGACGATGAAGAATTATGACTGAGCCTTTTGTAATGGGTTGGAAGCTTTAAATGACCCTGAGGAAATGACTCATGGGATGGGCTTCATTGGCAACCAATAGAAGTGCACGAGGAACCCACTAGGCTATAAATCATAATTTTTGTGGAGTAAGGAAGCAGCCACTACGCAATTTTTCGTCATTCTGCGCAGAACCGTGGTACCTGCTAAGCACCTGTAAGGCATTATGTGCACTTTGTTGATGCTGTGGCTAATGACGATGAAGAATTATGGCAGAGCCCTTTGTAATGGGTTGGAAGCATTCAACAACTCACTCGTTGCGCAATTCGCATTGTGTGGCACCTGGTTACAGAATTCGCGTTGTGTGGCACTTGAGTGTTGTTTTACTCTTCTACCACGCTACATTACATATGTTAATGGGGTTCCTTCCTGAGATGAAGCCTGTATAGGGTCTTTTTGCAAAGCTTCAAGCACCGGCATGGCTCTGAGGTAGGATACTGGCCTCGCACGCAGAGGGCCCAAGTTCGAACCTCGTTCTATCCTGGAAATGTTTTCTTATTTCGAGCGATAGCGGTTACGGACACCGGCGGCGGCGCCGTCAAAAACGACCCTTGTTGTGATCTCACAACAGCTTTCGCTGTAAAAAAGCCGGCCTCGGGAGAATCGTATATCAACTGTGCCTTCACACTACGGCAGAACCTACGTCATTCATCTCTCCATACGAAAGAAGCCGCTCGAGCTTCGAAGCCTTCACTTGACAGTAGCGACAAAAGTGTTCTTCAAGACTTTAAGCATATCGTTCCGCTTATATTGCAGGTGCACTTCTGGATGTTTCAGCATCGGAAGTGAAGACGCCTAGCTTCATGCACGTGTGTCACAGGCGGTGGCGTAAATCCAGCAAGGGGGACCCACATCTTGTCATAGCGGCCATTTTGTTTTTATTTTTATTTATATAAGTAATAAAATAATGTTTTGAAATAAAACTTTTAAAGAACGATCATGGGTTCCCAACTCATGTAATTGAGTCTTCTCCGAAAGCGGTCAAGCGGCAGTGAGCCAAGCCGTGAGCCAAGCCCACGCCGTCAAGGGAACATCGACTAGGGTCCATATACATCGACGCCAACCCTGAGCAGCGAGCCAGCCGCAGGCAGCAAGGTCTTGCACCAGAATACGGACCCCTACCCGACAAGACCAGAATCCCAACGAAGACAACAGCCACAATGACAGCCGCTGTGGCGCCTACAACGGTCGCCATGCATCAACCGAGGGAGCCGCCGACATTCCGCGGATCACCATGCGAGGATCCAGAAAGCTGGCTGTGGCTGGAAACATACGACCGGGTCTCCACGTTCAACAACTGGGACTGCGACGAGAAGCTGCGCCATGTCTACTTCGCCCTTGAAGATGGCGCAAGGACCTGGTTCGAGAATCGAGAGTCCACGCTAACATCAGTGGGACCTCTTCCGCACCGGATTTCCGAACACCTTCACGAGCGTCATCCGGAAAGAAAGGGCTGAAGCCCTTCTGGAGACCCGTGTGCATCGGGATGTACACTGAAGAAATGACTCGCTTATTTCGCCATGCAGGACCCCGCCATGTCCGAAGAAAAAAACGTTTGCTTCCTGATACGGGGAGTGAAGCAAGAACTTTTCGCCGCACTTGTGCGCAGCCCGCCGAAGACGGTCACGGAATTCGTTTCGGAGGCCACCACAATCGAAAAGGCACCAGAAATCCGCACGAGGCAATGCAACCGCCGCATGCCGACGACGAACTACGGGGAAGCACATGCGCTGGGCACCGACGACCTGCGTGAGACGATCAGGGCGGTCGTGCGTGAAGAGCTGCGAAACATGTTTTCTGCATCACTGCATTCCATAGCCGACGTCGTTCGCGAGGAACTTCAGCATTCAGTCGCTGTACCGCCGCAACCTGAGCCGGAAGACATGGCCTATGCTGCCGTTGCACGCCATGCTGTCACCACTCCGCGCAATCACCAAAGCCCCGCGCCGTCAGTTCCGCCGCCAGACACCACCGCCGCCCACCTGTCGACTAGCACTACGCGCCAAGGAGAACCGACATTTGGCGCGCCCCTAACAACCACTGCTAACAACCTGCGGGGAAGCCGCGGCCACACCTACTGCCAGATGGGCCTGCGTGGCTACGCCGTCAACGCACGGCCTCCACAGCGTGGTGAGCTGCCACGCGACATCGCCGACTACTTGGCCACAACTGAATGGGCACCTCGATGTACGTCGCGTTCGCCGTCGCCTGGACGCTACCGGTCCCCTCAGCGACGACAGCGGTACAGCGGCCCTAACTGGGGCTGTTCCGCGAGCCCATATCCGGAAAACTAAGGACAGCAACCGATGGAAGTCCGGTTGTTGTATGACGAACTACCGAAGATCCTCAGCCGACGACGACGCTGCGACGAAACCTTCAGAACACGACGCGAACCAGACAGACTCCTGATGACGAAACCTTGCGCACCAAAGAAGGTCCGACGACGCGACTTAAAAGCAGCGGAACCAACTGACGCAGCCGTGATCCGACACCACGACCTAACCGCAACGCAAGACGACGAACTAGCGACCTCGACGTTGTTATCGACGGCCACAGTGTCACAGCTCTCGTCGATACTGAAGCCGGCTATACCGTCGTCAGTGGGCCCTTCGCCGCGAAGTTGAAGAAAGTTAACTGCTTGGAAAGGCCCCGAAATCCGTACCGCTGGAGGCCATCTAATAACGCCGTCTGGAGTCTGCACAGCAAGAGTCATAATCAATAATCGCACGTATCCTGCGAGTTTCGTTATCTTGCAACACTGCTCCAGGGATGTCATACTTGGCATGGACTTCTTAAACCATCACGGCGCCGTCATCGACTTAAGAACAAAGTCGATAACCCTATCGTCGGACAAAACGACACCGCCGGATACGCATCCATGTCATCATGCCCTGAACGTCCTCGGGGATCAAGTTACATACCATTCCGCCTCGCTCCAGCGTCATAATTAACGTCAGCACCGAAAAAGCTGAAGACATGGAAGGTGTCATCGAGAGCGATCGGCGTTTGCTGCTAGACCGTGACATTTGCGTCGCAAGAGGCATTGCTCGGTTGCACGAAGGAAAAGGAAGCGTGATGCTAACGAACTTCAGCCAAAAATACAGACACCTGAGCAGGGGCACGACGATTGCATACATTGAAGAAATTTTGGCCGTCAGCGATGCGTTTGCCTTTTCAGATTCTGACGAAGCTACGACCACGACCCCAATACCTGAGCCACCCTTCGACGTAAACCCAAGTCTTCCCGCTCGCCAACAGCAACAGTTTCGATGCCTTCTGCAGGAATACAAGGACTGTTTCTCGTCGTCGTCGCTGGTCCGACAAACGCCCTTTGCTATAAGCACAGCATTAGCAGAAGAAAACGCTCGATCTCTCCGTCAGGGTCCCTACCAGGTTTCGGCGCGGGAACGGGAGGCAGTTAAGAAACAAGTCGACGAAATGCTACGCGACATCATCCAGCCGTCCAGGAGTCCGTGGGCGTCTCCCGTGGTTTTAGTGAAGAAGGATGGGACCCTTCGTTTCTGCGTCGATTATCGTCGCCTGAACAAAACCACAAAGAAGGACGTGTACCCTCTCCCACGGATAGACGACGCCCTGGATCGACTCCACAACGCGAAGTACTTTTCGTCGATGGACCTTAAGACCGGCTCTGGCAAATCGAAGTCAACGAGAGAGACCTAGAAAACGCTGCCTTTATAACGCCGGACCGCCTGTTCCATTTCAAGGTCATGATGCTTGGTCTTTGCTCGGCACCTGCGACTTTCCAACGCGTTATGGATACAGTGCTGACTGGCTTGAAGTGGCAGACGTGCCTTGTGTACTTGGACGACGTCGTTGTGTTTGCCTCAAACTTCGACGAACACCTCCGGCGCCTTGAAGCTGTACTTCAAGCAATCAAGACCTCCGCACTCACCCTGAAGCCAAAAAAGTGCCGTTTCGCGTACGAGGATCTCCTGTTCTTGGGCCACGTCATTAGCAAATCTGGAGTTCGCCCCGACCCGCGGAAAACAGCTGCCATCGCTGCCTTCCCGCCGACCACCGACAAGAAGGCCGTAGGCCGATTTCTCGGCTTGTGCGCCTATCAGACGCTTCGTCTAGGTTTTTCACGGATCGCCGAGCCACTAACTCACCTCACGAAGAGCGACGTCGAGTTCAAGTGGGGAACGGCGCAAGTCGAGGCATTTCAAGAACTGAAACGACGCCTGCAGACGCCTCCGATAATTCCGCATTTCGAAAATCCAAGCAGCGTAGGACTCGGCGCCGTCCTTGTGTAGAACGCTGACAGGCAGGAAAGGGTTAACAGTTATGCTAGCCGTGGGAACGCACAGCGCAACTGAGACAATGGACACGGCTAGCATAATGGACAGCTAGCACAATGGACACGCAACACACACGAGCGCCGACTTACAACTGGATTTATTTTGCACCAAACTGCCTTATAAATGCGCTTAAACTTGACAAATGACACATCGGTGCAGAAGAACGTGTTGTTGGGCGAGTTGGTGCTTGCTGAATGACATAATGCAGCGCTAAAAACACACACACCACAAGTAAGGAACACAAACCGACGGGACAGGCGCTACTCACAACTTTAATGAAGACTACAAGATTGTGGCACATATATACACATCCCAATGCGCAAACGCAACGTCACAAACCATAGGGGGCGTATCATATCAAAGATTTGAAAAAAATTGTGTTCCGCATTGTACAGGAAGACTGACGTTTGACTGACGCAATCATCATTCTTCTCTTTGATGTAGAAAGCCTCGAGAAGTTCACGCGCCGTTTTATCATGGCTTCTGCCCAGAATCCTCACATCATTAAATCTCGGCACACAAGAGCAGGTCTTACAATGCGCCGAAAGGTGCGCAGTGAAATCCTTCTTTAGATTGTTTGCGTGTTCCCTCATGCGGTCATTAACACATCTGCCCGTTTGTCCCACATAGGACTTCCCACAAGTTAGTGATATTTCATATACCACCCCCGTCGCACACCGAGTGTATGGGGTGGCATGCTTGACTTGGCAGCCCGTCTTTGAGGCGCCCATGATGCGGGGGCACAGTTGGGCCAGCTTGTTGGGTGCGGAAAAACCCCAGGTACATCGTACCTGTGAGCCACCTTTTTCAAATTGTGGCTCACCTTATGCAAGTAAGGCACAACAACCGGCCGTTGGCCGCTCCGCTCACCAGCTGTAGCCACGTTTTCCCGCGCCCCTGCCATAGATCCTGCCATAGATATAATGACCGAATGAGGGAAGCCGGCTTTTGATAGCCGATCCAATTGGTGAAGAAAGCTGTCCCGCATCTTGTGCTCACAAGACTTTTTGAGCGAGGATCCCAGACACAGTGTGGCAATGGCCCTCTTCACCAGCTTGGAGTGGGCAGACTCCAGTGGCGTAGCCAGGAATTTTGTTCGGGGGGGGGGGGGGGGGGGGGGGGGGCTCACGTTGCAGCGCAACCTCCTCATCGAATGTTTCGAGTTTCGAACGACTAAGTATATGAATAGCACGTATTACCAGTGACAATTTGTATTATATGCTGCAAATCACTTCTTGAATGCTGCGCACTGTCAAGAACAAGTAAGAAAACAAGCAAGAAATTATTGCAGGAGGGAAATACACAGGGTTACACGTGCGCGTAGAAATAGACAACTGGGCAAAGAAAATTAACACAACAGAAATAGAAAAAAATAAGTTCACGCCGTAATACATTCGCCAGTAATGTTCTGAAAAATGCTTCGGTAATACAATCCGCAATTTGCTGCCGTAGCTGATTCTACTGGGTTATCGAGTGTGGGGAAAGTGAGCTCGAAAAGACGTTCGTTCCACAAATAATTTCCCTTAATTTTAACGATGGTCACTTATATGAGATATGCAATGAGGCGTTAAAGGTAAGCTTTCTTATTTCCCTATTTATCTTGTCCATGCTGGGGAAAAAAATTGAAACGCATTCCTAACCTCGTGTTCTTTCTGCGTGTGCTTAAAAGGGCCCTGCAGCAACTTTTCAGCATGGTCAGAACACGCGAGCGAGACGTTATAGCTCCTCCGTTTCCTTCCCAGGCCCGCTGGAAACCCAGCACGCGGCCTAGAATTTGTTCCCTATTCTATCGACAAATGATGCCATAAACCGAAATGACTGCGCCATGAATCCGTAATGCACTCGGAGGTCGGTGGCTGATGCGTAGGCTGCACAGTTACTGCGACCGCCGCGGAAGGCCTCCATGTGCCCGCGCGCGCGCTCGCGATCACACTGAAAGCAAGTCGCACGTTCACAGAAAAAAAAGAGAGAGAAATTGCCCAGGGCCATGATGCGCGATACGACACGCACCTTCTAGCCCCTTTGTTTTCGTTCGCTTCGAGTTTTAAAGACGATGGTCTTGCTTGGGGAACTAAACATTTTTGGTCTGTCATTCTGTCTGTCCGTCACACAATTCTGCAGTGCAGCTGAAGTTTAACCACTTACTCAACGCCCAGCCATCTTCCAACACCTTCCATTAGCGCTCATGCGTGAAAATCGAAGAGGCTCACGTGCTCTAAGGAATAGGGGTTATAGTACAAAAATATAATGTGCTTACCTTTGCTGGCTTCGGTGTCATGGCTTGGACGCTTTGGCGCAGGTGAAAAAAAGGACGATATTCTTTTCTGCGACATGACCGCACAACTGAAGCGCCAAATCTCTTCGCGTCGGTGCTGTTGCGACTCGGGTAGCGTAGCCGTTGGGACCACGAGTGGGTTCTCGACCACGTCGGCTGGTGCGACTCCCTAACAATCGGACCTGCACGGCCTTAAATTGGGTAGCAGTCTGGAGCGCCGTCAGAACTGGGCGCACGATTGTTGTTGTTTTCTTGTTTACTTTGAGCGGAAAACTTGGGAGGCCACGGCGGTCGGGGTGCTGCGTTCATTCCGGCGCGCAGCGCGACTTGGGCGGCTTTTGGTCAAAGCAGATGCGACCGGATGGCTCCTGACCGCAGGCTTCGAAGTGCCTGCGCGTCGCCCCGCAAAGTGCTTGGGCTCCGGAGATGAGGGAGCCCATCTGGTTTCTTGTCGCACCCAGGACAAAGGAGCCCGCTTCCACGCGGGCGGTGGCTGGAAGGGTTGGAAACGCCGTCGTAATGACCTCCCTAATTGCCCAGCGATGCCTTCCGGCTGCGCATGAATGGGCCGCTTCCAGGCCCCGGCGCGGCGGTGGCGAGGTGTCGCATCGGTTCGGCCTTGGTTCGGCCCCACCGTTTGCTGTTCGCGCGCTTCGCGGTCGCCACCCAAGGAGGTACAAGATAATGTGGTCTGCTTTTTCGGCACCGCGCGGTCGCCGGAGGCATTCGTCATGTGTTTCGTGCATCAGGCGGCTCAGACGGCGGCTAGGCCCTTGACGCTAGAATGCGTGAACGACGAGGAGCGGGAACACGTCGCGGGGTTACGGGCGCCCAGTCGGCACCTTTGATAATTGTTTGTGCACTGACATTCCTTCGGCACGGTAACCATTTCCGCACTTTGCTTTACAGTCTGGTTCGGCAGAATCGCTGGAGTGGGAGTTGGGGTAACGAGCCCGTAAGTGGTGCCACGTGTAACGTTTTGCGCGGAGGCGGGAGCAGCGAAGTGGCTCGAGGGTGGTCGGAGGGTGGTGTCCTTTCAGCAATGGGTTGGACATGGCACCAGGGTTGTTTTCTTAAGGACGTTTTTCTTTTCTTTTCTTATCACTGCACGCGTACATTTGACAGCGAGTCTACCGAAAGAAATAAGTTTTATATGCACATAGAAAAATAAAACATATCATTTTATGTCACTTTTGTATATAGTTGTCGCATTAACAGCGAAAGCAGTGAGGCACGGAATGCTGAATATTTTTTGGCGCGTTTTTTTCCGCGCGATTTTTTTGTAACCACGAAAAAAAACACGTGAAAAAAAGTACTCGCGCCTAGCGCTAAAAAATGTGAAAAATAATCCCTGGGAATTTACAGCTCATCTGAACTGGCGATAAAAAGATCATTCGCATGGAGTCTGTGAGCGGACTGACTATTCGTCTGGCGAGGTGATCTGTGAAGACTAAAAAGTTCTGAACTAATACGGCGATCTGGGCGAGTTGGTGTACTAACATCTTCGGGAAAAATGTGCAGCGCGGCACGGACGAAGGACAAGCGCTCGTGTTGTGCGTTTCTTGTCCTTCGTCCGTGCCGCGCTGCACATTTTTCCCGAAGAAGACTAAAAAGTTGCCTTGAAGTAACTGCATGGAGAGTAAATGTTAGATCCGGGGATGTTAGCTAATTAAAAAATTAATGTAATTAAACCTGCGTCGCCTTGTAGAGCTTCTAGGATAGGAAGGACACAATGGCAGACGCCGGCTGCGTGAAAGTAAGGTAAAATAGCAATAATCGGACCACAGTCAATTTTCTTTATATTGTTCAAAAAAGAAAAAGAGTGATACCCTGTTTCACAAATTGCATGGTTGAAAACAAATCTCGCAGAA